>NC_142530.1:20875366-21066200 GCF_964205215.1 Stylophora pistillata
ATAGCGAAGAAAGGTTTAATTTTTTTGCAACAAAGCCGAGCAACTGCACTAGGACCAGAAGATGGAATGTAAGTTGAATCATCATTTCCTAGTTCCTATTTCCTCGCTAGTTCATGATCAATTCAGGTAAACATTTAAGACCCAATCATTTTTAGTTGAATGAGTGATAATAAAAATGTATATCGATGAAATATTTACCGACATAACATGTGAGTGGCAACACACCAATGCCATTAGGTGTAGCTAAAGACTGTGATAGGAATTTACCCTTCCTCACCTTAAACATCAGAGAGAGTTAGTCTTTGCTAGTTTAATTTAGAAAAAAGAGAATATAACTTATGCCAAATTTAGACTAACAAAAAATGTTTAGTTAAACCACGTTTAATCAAATGGAAAAAAAGACAGAACGTGCTCATTGAGTAATAACTGACTTAAATCTTACCTGCGCGACAAATATCAGTTTAAGCAACTTCTTTAAAGACAACCATTTTGAACTGTGTTTAAAAAAACATCTTCAAAACGCGTTTTTGCTTTAGTATTAATAATCGTTACAAGGTTAAGCGTCAACGTATTGTTCGTTAGTCGTTCAAGTAGACGTGGTAAGAGATTCTTGGGTATCATTAAAGAGGACACTTTGAATAATGAAATTTTAATGTTGCTTAATTTGGGCTTATTTTGATTTATTTTGAGTGTTCGCACTTTACTCACCCAAATTCTCAAACTCTGAAGAAGGCATATAGATAAACCCAGTAAACATGGAAGTTAAACCTGGAATTTATTTGTTGCTTCGTACTACTCGGAAACTTTTATGAGCAATATTTCTTTAGAGACGTTTTTTTTTATTCGCACATGTACCGTATAGCGCGATTATCAGGGTCGTAAGCTCTATTGAATTAACAAGCGGTGATGTGGTGGGAATGAAAAGCCCTCCAGCGAAGTTTGAAAACCTCAGTGACTGAATGACTTAACGCAATACATGTATCTTGAATTCTTTTTTACATAATTACACAATACTCCTAATTGAACGTTGATGCATCAAAACACGTTGTATTCTCGTGATGGGTCCCATTCAGTAAGCGCAAATCTGAAATGGGGCCAAAGAACACGCAATTATTTACCGTGACAGTTTGATTGATTATCCATTAACTATCCTTAAAACACTTCTACAATGAAATATGATCTTTGTGGGCAAGATTAAAGAGAATAGTTATGATTAGAAAGCGATGTACTTCCGCTGAGGATTTCAATCAATCGTCTCAAATTTTTCTCATGATTTTTAGCACGTTAACATTTGGCTTGCCTAAAATACCATCAATCAACATTGCCACGGAAAGTAATTATCACCAACCGCAAAGCTATTATCATATTTGTGGGCGGAAAAAGTACTGATTTATTTGTCTTTTTTGTTTCGCGAGTCATACTGAAAACGTCACGTCGAAAGCAAAAATACACATTCAAATAGTTCCCTTCCATACCGACACTATTTTGGTCTTTAACCCACCCTTAGTCCAACAATCCAGAAGCAAACAGTGCAAATATCTCTCATCAAATCTCTATGAAAGCAAAGAGGTGCTTTGTACCTTTATACACTCTTATCAAACAAACAAACTACCGTAACTCCGGTGCATAATTGTGAACGTCTGTTTTCACTGTAAAGGTGTCTATCCCGCCTACGTAAAACATTCTAATAAAAAGTTCAATTGACTTAACTCTGCGCAGCTTTACGCGTTCCAACAAATTAATTTCCAATGAATAGTGTGCAATCCCCACAGAGTTAAGAAAGATTTTATCAATAACAATTTTTACCATTATTGATAAGGAAGACGCCTATTAATGGGTCTGTTTGCCCTCTGATTATCTTTACAAAGTTTCTTAAAAAGTGCAACAGGTGTTGTTGCTAGGTGCGACAACTGTTGTTACATACTGTGAAGGTGTCTCATTGCAAAATGCGACAATTGCTTCTTTTACAAAGCGCAAAGATTTTTGCAATTGTACCAGCACAGACTCGCCCAGATTTCATTTGAAACTCATTTTCTAACGGTAGCGAGAGTGATAAAAACATCATTTCTCAAAATAATATGCACTTATTGACTGAGTGGGAGGGCCTGACTGGGAAATATTTGGCTCGAGGTCACGACATACGGAACAAGCCAGCGAGGTCCGTGTTTCATAAACGTTCCGTCCAGCCCGACCTAAATCAGTCAATAAGCATTTTATCATGACCTCTGACTAAGATTTGGAAAATTCTGAAAAGTATCTTTTAAATTAAGAAGGACGCGACAGACTAGTGCGCACGGGACAACCACAAAAAAGATTTTACAACAAAAACTTTTAATTTTTTCTTTTCGAGTCACAACAAGGAACAGACGATTAATTGAAAATTGTGACTTATTTTCTCCTCTTTTTTTCCACTGCTGTCACTCGTTTTTTTTGCAACAACAGCGAACAATGTCGCCGCATAAGTACACCAGGGCCGGACGACTTTTTCTGGACCGGCTCACGTCAACCTGTCCGGCCCTGCGCACGTCAGCTGTCACTATGGTATCCAATGGGATAGCGCGAGCGGGGCCGGACCCGGACGGATTATATATGATAAAATTGCTTCCGAATAGCGAGATTTTATCCATTAAAATTAAAAACAATAAATCCCTGCACCATGTAAGATCAATTGTTCATCTTCATGTCCACCTACACTTGCTCAAGACTGACAATAAGATGTGCATTATTAAAGAAAAAATAAATTCCTTTTCCTGAGATTAAAAATAAAAAAAAAAATAATAATGTCTTTCTAGTTTCAAGGAACTACGGATGGAAACCTTAATGACACGACAAAAATCCTTGAGGGTTATATTTTTTCCTTAATCTGCTCACCACACGACGATGTTGCCTTTTATAGAGATATCGTCATTATATTTTGGAAGATTTAAAGACCCTATCGGTGCTTAGCTACATTTATCAGTTAGGTAGGTAATTCTGCCAAGGTATTGCAACAGATGGACCTCAGAAGCACTTTGCGTGTTAGTGTACGTGGAGTAATTATTTCCACCTGTTTGTTTGGTTTTCATGATCTATCCGTGAAGTTCTTGTAATAATCTTTTACAAAAATTGAGTGCAATGGTCAATTATCAATCTTTTAATATCCCTTTCTTCCTTCCTTTACAGGTCATTTTGGTCTTCTACCTCACTCTCATGAATGATGTTGAGTCGTTGAAGACCCAACAGAGATCAACCCGCTGGTGGCTTCGCTCTCATTTAAGACTGAATAAGCCGTGTATGGGAGGTAACCTAATGAAAATTGATACTAACCAATGCATAGTTTCTAACGGGAAGCAGATGTGTAAAGCAAAATCTAATGGCTGGTATACCAAACTTCCCACAACGAGTAAGTATTTGTAACTTAGCTAAATTCATTTAAAGATGATTGATATCTTCTAATTGGTTATGATATTTGGCCCATTTGAATTTAAAGGACTGATGGTGTTGATCAAAAAAACTTCAGATATCAGTGTACATATTAGTGCTGACAAATGTATTTTACCCGATTAGATTTAGATCATGTACACAAAATAGTCATAGATATATTAACGGGTGCTTAAATGTTCATTGTTTTATAAGGGTTTCTCAATTTCAACTTAAATTAAAACAAGTTTTGCAATTAAAAGACTATTAAAAACGAGTCTTTAAAGAGAGCATTTTCCTCCAGCATAAAAAATTTTGTAATAGTGATTTGTAATAGTTTTCCAAGAGGTTTCCCCGATAAAAAATTTCATCAAATATTGAAAACGAGGCGAATAGTTAACATACAATTGGTCGCGTGTTGAACTGCATCATTACATTTGAAAAACAACTTCAAGGGATAGAAATTAAAGAAAAAAGAAAACACAGCCACGATCAGTCACGAGAAATATGGCTCACTCACGTCTATCCATTAAATGGATGTGACGCCAATTATTCGTCTGGAATGTATTTCGTCAATCAAAAGAACTAAAGTACAACAAAACAAAGCAATTACAGACTTGCAAGGTTAACCTTGCATGACTTCCTGACAAGTTCCCATGTAACCATTGTACTCTTGCAATTTCAAGGTTTCCAGCTGGTTCAATTAAGAAGGAAAAAATGCATCCAATTTTCCGACCACCTTAACAGGAAATTTTCATTAAAAGTCATCAACGGTACGACTGTCACTTTTGAGGTGAGTTTAAAGAAGATTAATACTTGTGACTCTCATAGACGGCTAGCATTGATGTTTTTATTTGTTCGACATTAGCTATATAAATGGCAAATTAAACTCATCGATAAGTTGTTACTATGAAAAGGACTCATCAGTCTCAATATCAAGTATTTAAGGATGATTGGAAACCACTCTTACAGATACTTATGAAATCACGTAGGAGGCCACTTACGGGCATGCACGCCCAGTTTGAAAGAAAAACGTTGGTCAATTAGAGGAAATAGAACAAAACATGGATATTAAAACCATGACTACATCTCTTTCTTCCAAGTTTGTAGGCTTTGATAGAGGGAGCTCTCCTGGTGATTATTTCGTCATCATAACTTTTGTTTTTTTATGATTATAAGCATTATTGTGGTCAACATTATCATTGCCATTCTTTTTATTACTATTGTTATTATTATTATTATTATTAAAATAAATTTTAAACTCATAAAAAACACTATTTAAAGACATGATTCGGCATGACTCATGCCATCATCAGTTTACTGAGGTGAATCCTTTATTTCGTTTTTTAACATTTCATCAATATTACATTATAAACTTAGTACAAATGGGAGTTTTAAAATCAGTGTACCGTTAAAATAGTGCAATTAGACATGTCCACGCGCAAGAGTAACATTTCGAGGATCTTTTTATGCTAAAAAAGTTATGACAGTTGTTGAAATTACCATAACTATTATCATCATACGATACGGGAAACCAAAATGTTTCTCTTCATTTCTCGAATGCAAATAATTCGTTGCTGTTCAGCATTGAGCTGCCATTTAGCGCGCGAGGTAAGCACCATTTACTCGAGTTAAGTGCTGATAAGTATGATTCTTTCCTTTTACAGGAACAGCAATGTGATCATACCATTAATGGCAATTTCCTGTTTGCCGAGAAACGAGTTGGAAGACTATATCAATATCTACACAAGGTCGGAAATACGACTTTGTGCTTAGGCGTACATAGAAACTGCGACGTAGACTTATCCCTAATAAGAGCAAATGGAGATGATGGGCGCTGTCTGTTTAAGAAACATAGAAAGCGAATATAAACTATTCGTAAAAATGCCTTATTGACAATTTGGAGAAAATTTGAAAAATCTAAATGTCTTCCTAAAAGTTTCGTCGTTGTCTTACAAGAACAATGGTTGTCAAAGATATGTACCGTTTTTAAGATAACTTTTTTAATATATAATAGAGTAAGTTTTCATTTTGTAAGAACTAATTTTGATATATTTAGTTCATTTTATCTTGCAACTTTTTAAATATACAATAGAATAACTTTTTACATTGTAAGAGCTTATTTTGAAATATTTAGTTAATTTTATCTTGCAACTTTTGATGTGAATTTCTATCTAATAAATAAAGACAAATTATTGACATAATTCAACGAAGAGGCCATCCTGTTTCTATGTCATGTAGGAGTTTGTTAGAACAGCCTATCAACCATAATTTCAAACCACTGTTAGCGGTACATAACGTACTAAACGAACTAGATGGTCCTAAGACCACCAAGATTGGGTATGGACCAAAAGTATTGAGAAAGACTTCAACTTTTAATACAAACGGAATAATCAGTGATAGCTTACATTGCATCGTCCCCAAAAATCGTTTTTCTAAATGCTCAAGTCTGTCAAAACTTTTGCGAATTTATTCGGTAAAGCAGCAAGTTGGAATCAGCTACCGACATATTTTTTCCTCTCTACGGCTAGGTTGCATAAAGAGGATCTGGAATTTTTTCCGGGATTTTTTGAAAGCAGAGTAGTGATCTCCTAAGAAATACAGAGGGACTCTGATCTTCCTCTTCAAACTATTATCATATAGTTGATCCATCGATGTGTGTCTCTATTCAAATTTCCTTTGCAGGAACAGCGATGCGACAATACCAATTTTATGAACAGCTCCTCTTTGACGAAAGAAGACTATATCAATTTGTACACATGATCAGGAAAACGACACAAGCCTAGGTGAACCAGGAGAATCTGATAAAAGTTTGTCTCCTTATGAGATTGATGGTCGATGTTTATTCAACAAACAAAGGAAACTATTTACAGCTAAGGAATGTGGTGTATCTGTAACGCCCCACATTGGAGTCGGCGGATACAAAAAAAATCTCACACAGTTGGCATATGGAAGAGAAAAAAAAACAAAGAATCTGTTAATATATCTGAAAATTAAAATTGCTACCTTTCTGAAGATTAAAGACCAAACATTAGTCAACTTCGCATGATAGGACGGATAGGACTTAAAGCCCGAGGTCCCTTCTCCTGCACCTATCAATTAGTTAATTTCGACGGGGGACGTTAAAGAACCCACATCACGAGATTACGGTAATGTGGTCTGGCCTGGTTACTGAGAATGGGGGGAGGGGGCATCTGTAAAATTTATTCTTTATTTATTGTAAACTACCGCCGGCAGTCTGGAAAAGTCCCCCGCACAGTGTTGTAAAGCGCATTCAGGAGCATCTACAAGGAAATTCGCTATAGAAATTGATCTATATTATTATAATATTACTCTTCCCTCTCCCAGATATCAACCAAAATGACTGCGAAATTACACAGTCATCAATTCCTCTCCTTTGCTCAATTTTTACTGGTCTTTATACGTTGATCAAAACTGCTCTACACGAATAAAAACACAGGGAAAAAAAGTTAATTAGGGAAGAAGATATGTGAGAGTAACCTTGATTTTTACAATAACTAAAATGACGCAGCAATACTATCAAATAGAACCATTCGGATTAAAAAAAAGTGTAAAAACCTACGATTAAAGGGTTAATAGATGTAAATGTTTTGTTTAGCTGGTTACTAACCATAAAGAGACAATATCAACGGCATTTAAGCCTAATTAAATTTCTTGACGGCGATACCTTTTCCGGGATCTTAACTACGTTGACCACTTACACAGAATTGACGTTTGTACTTTGAAAGGAATTTTATAGTTTGTAACCTTGCGTCTATTTAAGACTACTACGGTCGTTACAAAAGGGGTAAATCTCACTTCTATAAGGAAAGAGGTCATACAGGATGAACCTGGGAAGAATTTTGCACTCTCACGTATGTGGGTTTGTATCAGGAATTGTTACATTCCAAAATCTCATTGTTGTTTACTTTGGTCTGTCTGTAAATTTTGAAGGGCTTATCTATAGATTGGGATCTGATGAGTTCTTTGTTTTATATTTATCCCATTTTAGGCCATTTTCATGTACTTGGTGGTTCTTATGATGAAAACTGAATCGAGGACAACCCAACTACATCAGACCCTTTGGAGACTTCATTCTCATTTTAGACTCAAGAGGCCTTTTAAAGGAGGTAACCTTGTAAAAATTGCCACGCAACAATGTACAGTCTTTGACGGGCAGAAGCGATGCGAGGCAAAATGCAGTGGTTCCCGGATCAAAGACCCAACAACGAGTAAGTAAATAACCAAAAGAATTTGCGTTTTAATGTGTTCTATTTGGTTGTTTTTCGAAGAAAAAAATTTGCTGAACTAAGAAAATTATTTACGTTTTCCGCTTTGGTTAAACTATACCAAACGATTCCTGATTTTACATTTACGGCCACCAGTCTTCCAAACATGAGCCTGTAAATTTTATGTTATCCGTATAAATTCGCATGGCTACAGTATAGTAACAATGGAATTCATAGACAGAATTCTAAACAAATTCACTCAGAATAATCAAGCTTCCTCACCCCTGATCATTCGAAACCCAGAAACAACTTGATTAGTGAGAGAAAACTTCTTTCACTGAAAATAAATGCATCTTCACAAACCTTTGGGACTAAGCTTGGGATAAACATGCAACATAGCCAGAGCCTGTGATGGATGGATGCCTAGCAATAAGCAAAACTTAAAAAACTTCACAACAAATTAATCAGTTAAACTCTTCCCTACGTGACGATGACAACGTCTTTGGAGAGAAATGGTCCAATACCATTTCTTTCGTTGTTAAAACGTTGTTTTTATCACGTAAGGCTAAATTCCTCCAAATTAAAAATTATTCTCTCGAGTGAGCAAAAGGTGTGATTGTCATGACATATACAAAAGATCGTCGTAATAATACGTCCGAACAGACTTATCATTGGTATCAGGAGAGGCACCTTTCGAGGGGTTAACTTCAAATTGTGGAGCATTTTTAGCATTAAAGCAGTTTTTAAACTGCAGATTAAAAACAATACAGAATGACTCTTTTCCAGAAGTTTTCTTTTTATCAGTTTCAACATATATTAATTTCAGCATCAATATTAATTGCATATTAAGAAACTTGGTGGCTCAATATTACACTTCCTGGGCTTAAAATAAAAGTGAGTTGCAGTAAAAGATTCTGCAATCTGATCGGTTACTTAGAGTGGAAGGAGCCTTCTGACCTATTTCGGTTGCTTCCAGAAGCTTTAAAGAAACAGTTCTGTGAAAAATATTTAATGTGGGCTGTGCCAGTTCTAACTGAGAAACGGTCCTTAAGCTAGCTTTCCACTGTTCTAAAATTGTAAGTCAGCTGTCCATTGCCAACGCAGTAAAGCGGCGTGGCTTCAAGGTTACCACTTGCCATAGCCACAAGTTCTATCTTTCAATTTCCTATATGAAGTAAAGGTTTCCACAAGGCCTTCAAAGCTGCGGTATTTTTTTTTTAAGTATTCAAAGTTTGCAAATGGAGTAATTTGCATCTCAATTTGCAAATCGTGCCACTTAATGACAAAGCAATTTTGGGGCATAATTCAAGTTAAACCACAAACTTGATTATTATGACTGGATGCAAGTGTCCAAATAGAATTTTGTTGCAAATCTGATAATCTTGAACACTTCCATTTTTCGCTGACGAGTGTGTTTTGCGTTTCGCCGTAGGATTTGAGTTTCTACAAAAAAGAGGGAAAAGCTGCATCCAGTATATCCATGACCAAAACATTACATATACATTAAAAGTTGTGAAAAACGCCATGGTTACTTTTGAGGTGAGTATTGTTTTAAGAGGATCGTAATTTCAAACAGGTATCAACGAACGCTTTTCATTCCACTAATTTATTCGTGTTTTTCTCGTTGCCATGTTCCCACCAATCATGTAGCTCCACTTTCTGCCTTTAAAAGCACACACAACCCACAATTCCCCTATTCGCTCCGACGAAGGGCTAACGCTCGAAAAGTCAGCTTTTATAACCGTAACGGTGGCCAATTTGCCATTTCAACTTTGTTGATATATTCAAGTAATTTCAAATAAGTTCACTAAATATCTGATAAACATATATATACTGACAAAAAAAGTCTTTGGTTAAATAATTTTAATTACTTATATCCGTTATCAACTGAACCTAGAAGTCGAAGATTAACTCAAATGCTTAACAATGACGATCACGTGTTTCTAGCTAATTACACGCCACCTCAGAAGATACTAGCAAAAGAATGTCACTGTTTATGCAAATGATATTTTGTGACCATGTTTTCCGTATGAATACTGAAGATAGCGCCAGTCAGTTGAGACAGTGTTTATCTTTCTGGGGTCATTAACTTGATGTCACGGGGGGGGGGAGGGGTTATATAAAGAATAGCGTCAGTCACTTGAGACAGTGTTTATTTGTATGGGCTCATCAGTATTGTCTGCAGCCATTACATTACTAGTTTCAAAAGATCTTTCCAGCGCAATCGCGTTTTCCTATGTTATATCAAATTATCGGTAGTAATTTGCCCAATAATGCATAGCAATATGTTTATATGTCGATATGTTTAATTGTTTATATTGCGTTCGCAGGAAGGGCGCTGCGACAGTAACTCCGATGACAATATCCTGTTTGAAGAGACAAGAGTGGGAAGACTATACCAATATAAGTACTTAGCTGTTAATAGGACAATGTGCATAGGTGTCCATGATAACTGTAGTCATAACTTATCCCTAATAAGAACAAGCAGTAACAGAACAGATGGTCGTTGTTTATTCAAAAAACAGAGAAGTAAACTTTCGGCTACGAAACGACCCTTATTTTTCATATATAGCGATTTATGAGAAAAGATTGAAATAAACATTTCCGATCTTGACGATACCGTGATTGCGCCATTGAAATTTCAAATGTATCCCCATATAAAAAAACAAAACAAAAACACTCGAAAAAAGTTTCGGTTTCGACTTCAACGACGTTAGTCTGTGAGAAAAATGGCTTTAAACGATCTAAAAAGTCGTCAAAGAAAGCCAGAATGTTCAAGCTTGTGTAAAGCTATCATAATCGATACGCATAAACTATTCATGAATTGACCCCTTCTGTGGAAAATGTGTCGCTAAATTAGGAAGATCAGGAATCGACTTATCATGTAGAGCTGGTCTCTAAAGAGTCACGTGCACGAGACGAAGATCCATGTGTTATCTTTACACTTGGGCGCTAAAACTCTTTCAGTGTTGCTTACCTCCTTTCATTGACGGGAAGGTGTGACAGTTTGGTAACGAATTGAGAGGTCATCACAATAAACTGCACAATAGTTCAAACTACTTGAAGTATACTTAGCCGACGCAGTATCATTTTGCCTGAAGAGGTTACATAATCGTACAATTTAATGGTATTTCGGCCTCTTGAGCCTTCTCTCAGCTGATCATGCGACTGTTAAAAGTCAGCTAGCCATTCTTAAAAGAATAACAAATTTACCAGAGCCCGTTTAGCACGAGCTTGTATCTGTGCACTCAGAGCGATGAAGGGCGAGGTGGCGGGAAGTTCGTGACGAGAGATGGTTCCCCACGCGACTTCGGTGCTTGTCACTTTGTAGCAGAGTAACTTGCCAGAGAAGTATGGCTATGATCATGAAGGAGATAACATGATTATGTGTTTCTATGCATTTATTGAAATACCTTTCACTTTAATAGAAGGCATATATCACGAAGCATTTAATGTAAAATACATTTGAGACTATTTTAAGATTGCTCAATATCATGAGAATCTTCACACAACTATATCGATCCAGGAGATTCCTTTTTTACCTTATTTTGCTTCGTTTGATATTATAACTGGCGTTTTTGCCTTGAGTCAAAGTTCTTATCTCAGGCTTTTGACCTTGCACGCCTTTATTTGCTTGAGCTGGTTCCTGAACCAATAACTGCCCTTGCGTTGAGCTTGCATATTTTGCAGGCACGATGTTTCGTTTGTTTAAAATCTGCACCTTCCCGTTCGGAATTTGTGACTTTTTGCAACAATCATTTGTAGGGCAAATACCAACACATAATTTATCACAAATCGCCGGGCAAATGGGTGCAGCATTTGCCGCTGGTATGCCGGGAGGTCCGGGTGGCCCCGGAGGTCCTGGTGGTGCGGCAGCTCCTGCATCCCCGGGTTGTCCCATCGCCCCGGGAGTTCCCATGGCACCTTGAGGACCTTTAGGTCCTTGGATTCCTGGGAAACAAAAGTATTTTGGAAATTATCATTTGCTTTTTGCGCATTTGATATAAGTTTATTCATTCTTAGTCGATATAGTGTGTATAAAACCGACCTCATTAACACCCTAGTCACCAAACGCTTTACAGAGACGTATTTCGCGAAGGTGACCTCTCATGGGTAAAATCCGCTTTCTTGCGGAGCGGGCTGATTATGAGTTGGCTGTTGGTCACCATATTTGTAAAGAAAACTCCTCAGGGTGATCACCTTTGCAGTCAAAACGTTGCAGGAGAGAGTTACCAGACTTCACATTTAATCCTATATTGCGCGCCTGGCGGTGGATTGAAGGTATCAGTGCTACGACTTTTGCGGACTTGTTTCAGCCACAACTCGGCTAACTTTGGCTGTTTTGGCCACTTATGAAACTTGAGTGTCTCCACATGTGCTCGCACTGTATAGAGGTCGGGAGAACGCTTATCATTGTCGCAAAATCCAACAGAACAGCGAGCGTGATTTGGCATTTTAATGTGTTCGCCATGTGTTGGCCGCGCGCTCGCCCCAATCTTTTTGCGCCCCTGGCAAGATGGCGACCATTAACCTTGAATCGTCTATTGTATTTTTTTTTGTAAGTAATTGTCTCCTCATGGTGCAAAAATGAAAAGAGGCACTGACTTACTTAGTTTTCTAGAATGGTACAGGCATGTACAAGTAACAATTCACCATTTCCTTAGAACGCCACTGATACATACATCATTAGTCATACCGACACTTGAATTGGTCATGGCATGAGTTTAATTTGGTTTTAATTAACTTAAAATGCAAATTCACAGATTTCTTAATCTGTGTACATTACTCTTCAAATTCGAATCCATCAAACAGTCAGTAGACCGACTGTAGAAAGCTTCTAATAGTTTTTAAAATCCCTAAACCAAAGTCTGCTTCTAAATAACGGTCTCTATCGTCCTTAATTTTATTTTCAAATTTTATTTATGTATAGCTAGTCCAATATTCTATCACATTCAGAGAGGTTCCTAAACTTTGCTGTCAAGATCATGTTTAAAAAGGCCTTCTATGTGATAAATCACGAGCTTTTACTTAGGAAGCTATCTATTTATGGGGCCGATGATTTATCATTAAAGTGGTTCAGTGAGTTATATCTTACCGGAAGGAATCAATATGTGCGTATAAATGGCTGTTGTTCCACCAGTAAGAGATTGTTACAAGGATCGATCTTAGGAACTATTCTCTTCCTATTTTTTGTGAACGACATCTCTTTAGGTATACGCGATTCAACACCAGACGTTTGTGCTGATAATACAACTTCATCAAAAACGTCTAGCTGGTTTGCGGAACGTTTGCGGAACTTTGTCGCCTCTACTACAATGGATGTTAACTTGAGTGGAAGAAACATTGAACATGCAAATGATTTCAAACGTTTAGGGGTAACGTTAGATCACGATGTTTCACTTAATCGCCAGATTGAGGAGTTATGCAAAAAGTTGGCGGAACGTACTGGACTCCTTCGTCACATAAGTCCTTATTTAAAACGCAGTCAACGAGACATATACTACTCTACGATCATTAAACCTATAATGCTTTACGGCAGTATGATTTAGACTTCTTCCAGTCAAAACACCTTCTGTCGGCTTATTTAACTCCTTAAAGTGAATCCTCTTTTATGCTGAATAATATTTAAATCGATACACTTTAACCTGCAAAAGGCTGAATGGCAATACCCCAGGCTGAATATATAAATAATTTACTTATCAGAGACTCTGAAACACATAATAGATCAACCCGTTTCTGTAATCTTGACTTAAGTTGCCCTCGATATAAGAGAAGGGCAGAAAATGGTCGAACGTTTGCTGTTAGAGCAACAAAAAAATGGAACAAACTAAGTGTGGACCTCAAATGAAGTACTAGCCGTCAAGATTTTTAAGTGTTCCATTTTTGAAAGAATTCTAAATAATCAATTCTTACGCAATTATTCATGTAAATTTTAAAATCTGTAGATAACTACATTTTATAATTTTATTTTTCGATGTACAAAGGCTTATATTCTATTTAAATTACTATTAATATCGTTACAACTACTGCCATTAGTTTGTTTTTTTTTTAGGGCCATTAGATTATCAGTTTTATTACTGCCAAATGTTACCCTCATTAAATAAAGTCTTACTTACTTACTCACTTACTTACTTACTTACTTACTAAAATAAAAACGCTCTCTGCACCTGTCTCGTGACAATTTCTTAAGTGTTATTTTCAAATCACTTGAAATTTCCCTATCTTCACTTGCCCAACTCCCCAACCGGCATCTGTAACTGTGCTCAAAACCGTAACCTGTACACGTACAGTACTCATCACACTTCAAATTCGAATCCATCAAACAGTTAAATAGTTTTTTTCCCCGTAAAAGTCAGTGCACTGACCGTAGAAAGCTTCTAATAGTTACTAAAAATCCCTAAACCAGAGTTTGCTTATACATAGCGGTCTCCATCCTTCTTATTTTTATTTTCAAATTTTATTTATAGCTAGTCCAATATTCTATCACAATCAGAGAGATTAATAAACTTTGCTGTCAAAATCATGTTTTAAAATACAACCGCTCTCTGCAGTTGTTTCGTGATAATTTCTTAGCTGTTATTTTTAAGTCACTTGAAATTTCCCTATCTTCAATTGCCCAACTCCCCAAAGTCTATAAATGTGCTCAACACCGTAAACTGTGTCGGCACAACTAAGAGTAATTTACATTTATATTTCTGTAGCACGACAAACCCCTCAAGAATTTTTTGTTTTAACTCTTGACGTGTCAATGGACCGTCAATAATGCATGGCTGTGATTAGAGATGATAAAAACCGGAGTCGTCACCCTGTATCAGAATGACTACGACTTGAACTGACAACGTAAGACATTCAAGTCCTCGGTTTATTGGCTAAGTTGATGTGGTTCAGTTTGTACTAGGGACAGAAATTCGTCCAAATAACTCATGTAATTAGTTTAGGATCTGTTTCCTGTGAAAAAGCCGACAAAATGTGACACGTTTAGCATATCTTTCCGTTAATCATTTGTTTTTCTCTTTATTCCTGTATCTCTTTCAACTTGATTTGCTCTTTCTCAATTTCAAAAGTTGTTCAGCCCGCTTAAAAGACCCTCAAAGAGTTTCCAAATGAAGCGTTTTCCTCTTCTTCCCAAAATCAATACTTTATGGTGGATCTTTTATTGATATTTCGTGAATGTAAATTCGTTGAGGGGAATGGTCTGTGGTCAGGTGCTCACACGTGCGTGAAAGCAAATGTCGGGTAACCTACATCCGAGTCAAGGTGCCGGCGAAGTTCTGGTTGAAAGACCGGGGTTACGTCGCAATATGTAATCTTAACAAAATCTTTAATAGCTCCTTTCAATAACACTTGCATGAAATTGACCTTTCAGTAACAATTAGACATTTCTTAATGACACTGGCACTAAATGTATAACACCGACACTCGAGGTATTCAAAACTTCAATTTAGATTAAAGTTGATATGCATTTTGACATATTTATCACAATTCATGCATGCGACTCTTCATATTCAATTTTTTGTTCACGTTCGTTTCTTCCCATGTTTTTAATTTATCGAAAACAGATACTGATTGCAGGAAGCCTGTTGCTTTTTTTCTTTTTTTTTTAATTTTCTAATAGAGGGAGAATTTATGTAAGATTGTTGGATTAATATCCACATTGTCTATGATGAATCCTGGGCCAATAATTTCTTCAAAGCTTGGCAGAAAAGATACGTTGAGCTTCGGGGACGTTCAATTTGCAACCCACATCGCTGATCGCTGATTAAGATTCTCAACCCAGACTTCGCATGCTGATATGGTTTGATATAAGCAAGAGAAAAACGACGAAACATTTTAACTTGGATTTATTGTAAACTTTGAAATAAAGATAGAAACTTCAAAGAGCACTAACGGAACTTTCTAAAGAAACAGTGCCTTTCTGATTTCTTTGTACAAGTTATATATAAGTTCCTGTCAGTGCAATTAGAACTAACTCCAAGATACCTAGCCTGATTAGTAGTGGCTGATATGTGTTCGTATGTGAATATACCGTGACTTTTTTTTTCTCGAAATATGAAATCATTGCTGGTTGTTCCGTTACAGTTTGACCGCTCCTAGAAAAAAAACAAAACAAAACAAAACAAAACAACAAAAAAAAAAAACAAAGTAAGATCAACGACAAGAACAAAAGAGGTTTCTCTTCTGGCAAATGTCTTTTTTTAACTGACGAAAGTGAAAGTCCATTGATAAAATTGTATTTGAAGCTTATTTGTTGCACTAAACCTTTTTCCAGACTGTCTTTTTGTTCGCTATAATGTTTTTTGCCTTTTTTTTTTGTTATTCAGCGTCGTTGTTGCAGTCTTTTCCGTTATGTCTTTATTTTTCGTTATGTGCATTCTTTTTTGTATTAGTGACACACTGTAGCTGAACAAGCACGCGAAAACGGAAGGAAAGTGAAGACAAACAGTTTAACAGAATACACGCTATGCATAATGAAAATTTGCTTAACAAGCCTGGTAACAAGTTTGCACGAAAGCGAGGTCTGTCGGGCTACTGTGTTTTTCTTCCTTCGGAGGCTTTTACCTTGGTTAACACAAAATGAGCTCGGTTGCAAACAATCTAAAGCTTTCAGATGCAGATGTTCCTGGTTCATCACTAAGTGGGAGAGCTCCAGCCAATTTAAAAGTACAAGAACTAAAATTCTGGCTAAAATGCAGAGGAGATCCCGCCAAAGGTATAAAGACGAAAGTCCAACTTGTTAAAAGGTAAGACAACAACGATTGAACCTACTTTTAAAATGTCAAGAAGCTCATTGATATTATTAATTGGCCATGAAAGAAAAGAAAAACCCTAAAATGTTCTAATCAATCCAAAGAGATATTGAATTCAGATTGTAAAGTTATAGGTCGCTCAGACTCGATCGTCTTCGATTGAAATTGCGTTCCGCACCTCATTCGATACGAAATGAAATGAAATATGAAATGTATAAACATTTACGCTTCGAATAGACTTTATTTTCGTCTGGATCCACTACATTTTTGTCTTTTCCAGCCTTGATATACTCTTCTACCCTTTATATTAAACGAGAGAAATTTCAAGTGCTTTTATATGTTGATCCAACATATGAACGTATCGAACGAGGTGCGGAACGCAATCTCAATCAAAGACGATCGAGTCTGAACTAACTATGGTCTGAGCGACCTACAACTTTACAATCTGAATTCAATATCTCTTTGGATCGATTAGAACATTTTAAGACTTTTCTTTTCTTTCATGGCCAATAATATCAATGAGCTTTTTGAAATTTTAAAAATAGGCTCAATTGTTGTTGTCTTACTTTTTAACAAGTTGGGCTTTCGTCTTTAGAACTTTGGCGGGATCTCCTCTGCATTTTAGCCAGAATTTTAGTTCTTGTACTTTTGAATTAGCTGGAGCTCTCCCACTTAGTGATGAACCAGGAATATCTGCATCTGAAAGCTTTAGATTGTTTGAAACCGAGCTCATTTTGTGTTAACAAAGGTAAAAGCCTCCGAAGAAAGAAAAACACAGGGGCCCGACGGACCTCGCTTTCGTGTAAACTTGTTACCAGGCTTCTTAAGCAAATTTTCAATATGCATAGCGTGTATAAACTGTTTTCTTATTTCATTAGATATAGGAAAGTTCGAACACTACATCTCAATGCATACGTAAGTTGGTTTAATTTTCCTTTCCATTTTGGGTAAACTATTATCTAACTCACCTCAAAAACCACATTCGTTCCATTTACGACTTTTAAAGAATATGTGATTCCAGAGTAATCTAATTGAATGCACTTATACTCTGTGCTTCTTCCTCTCACGGTCATAAAATTAAGTACTGCAAGGAACAAAACAGATCAAGTTATTAGCATAAACGCGACTGCACTATTAGAAAACAGATCAAGTTATTAGCATAAACGCAACTGCACTATTAGAAAACAGATCAAGTTATCAGCATAAACGCGAATGCACTATTTTAAAACAGATCAAGTTATCAGGATAAACGCGACTGCACTATTAGAAAACAGATCAAGTTATCAGCATAAAAGCGACTGCACTATTAGAAAACAGATCAAGTTATCAGCATAAACGCGACTGCACTATTAGAAAACAGATCAAGTTATCAGCATAAACGCGACTGCACTATTAGAAAACAGATCAAGTTATCAGCATAAACGCGACTGCACTATTAGAAAACAGATCAAGTTATCAGCATAAACGCGACTGCACTATTAGAAAACAGATCAAGTTATTAGCATAAACGCGACTGCACTATTAGAATGAACCATGAACTTTTTACCATTCTCCCAGCACAAATATTATCATTATTACTGCTATTATTATCATTATTGATTGTTATTAGTATTGATTATTATTATTATTGATTGTTATTATATGTAATCTATTTATTTTACACCAACTACTCTGTCTTTGCTGAAATACCATTTTATCCTTATACTGGCATGTATAATTCTCTTTAGACAAATACTCTTTATTCATTAAGATTTTCATTGATGTCGCCATTGAAACGAACTGTCATTTATTTATTTTCAAGAGTATTGGGATTGATTGGGCAATTTCGCGGACTATTCTTTTCCGCTGATCGAGACGGAGTAGTAACGACACAGTCTTGGCCGTCAATGATGGTGGAGTACACAAATACACCAAAATTGTAGTTTAGATTAGGGTTTTGTAGTTTAGATTAGTTTAGATTAGTAGAGTAGGGTCCAATCCCTAACACCACTGTAATCTCAGTAATACTACTCACTATAATATCTATACATTATCCAGCAACCAGGGAAAGAGAATACTCAAACTTATCAGGTAGAAGTTTTTGTCTTGATCTAAAACCAAATTCTCATGACTAACTTACAAGAAAATGTAGAGCAGCTAGAAAGGAGAATCAACAAACGAATAATAGGTTAAATAACTCGACTGAAAAATCAAGGGGGATCAGTTCCGACTTATTGAGAACCAAGTTGTGGCATTCTTTTTCGTCCTGTCGACAGTTCCCTACCCCTCAGTAACATCTCTACTTGTGTAATACTCACTTGTTAATGCGTCAGTGGTTTTTCTGCCACTGACGACTGTTTTACACTGTCTCTTTCCGTTTGTAACTTCACAAATGTCAGTGTGAATCTTAACCAGATTACCTCCGGGACAGTGATTTCTCCTTAACTCCGAGGAAAGACTCTTCTTCGGCGCTCCCTCGCATAACAGCGTGCTATGAATTGCAAGTGGTATCTGAAAATAAAGACATTGGAGACATCAGTGCAATCCAGGTTTTCCTTGTATGGCTTTTTATAAGGATTATGTGCCATCAGTTACAAGATATTGGAATTCGCAAAGGGTTCAGGAGAGTAATTTAGCCGTTATTTCATTTATCAGTCGAAATGAATCCTTCTGACCTTATTAACTTTAAGTCATTCCTATCATTATATATTAGTTCGATATTTATTCAGTTTGGTTAGCGGAACCTGACCAGTCGTTTGATTTCTTTGCTCGTTATTTCTTACCGTAGTCAGCATTTCGCTGACCACAGGGAAAAACGAGAAAGTTGCAAGAAATATTAATTGAAGATGCCTGAGGATGACTTGCACCAGGGAATTTTTTACTATTTTACCAGTATCGATTTGCCTGATTTACTAAATTGACTAATATAACTCGGTTGACCGACTGTTTCAAGGATTTATGCGGCAGCAATTACTGTTAAGTGTCCAAACGTGACCACCTATGCAGAGAATGCGCTAATGACAAACAGATTATGTAGAACGTGACATGATTTGTTGAATTTGTAAATTTAGATAATTCATTTACGTTTGGTTTGGTTTGACATTTTTATTGCTGAATCTAGTTTAAAAAAGTAAAAGAAGATAGTGCAATTAAAGTGTTAGAGAGGGGCAAACAAGCTGTGAAGTTTCTTGAGAATATTCGAGAAGCACTAAGAGTACCTATATAAATAACCATGCCGGATTCACGCAATCATCGAAAGGCAGATATCAAATAGAACATGTACACTAAATATTTTAAGGGCCCTGGGAAATTAGAAATTGTATAACAATGAGAAACCCTTTCCATTATCAAATGATACTGTGTGAATGTAGTAAACGTCCAAACATACAAAACCTCTTTTAGTCACGCCCAATTCCAGAACAGGTGATAGACAACCCAGAGAAGAAACCCATAAAAACCGCTCAAACTAAATTTTTTATAGGGTTCAAGTAATCAAAACTTTAGACAAACCGAGTACAAGCAACTACAATGAAGGAAACAATTTCAATTCATGTTTGACCATACAAATTCTGAGTCCCCATGCAGAATTTTTGCCTCGTTCCGCGCCCGCGCTTGTGACAAGACGAAAAACAACTTTCTCTATTTCTTTACCGAGCTCAAAACTTACCATCTTTCTTATTCTAACTTTAAATCATGTTTTGCTTTCTTTTAACTATAATAGATTGGGATGAAAGGATGGCAATAAGAAATAAGGACATCTTTTGCTTACCAGAAATAAAAGTTTGACATCCATGTTAGTGCTCTTAAAGGATATCGACAAAAGAACATCAAATTATAAACCAAAGCCTGACTATGAACGGTTTAACATTATGTCCACTATATATATATATACTTTCCCCTAGATTTTTTTCTTCAGTTCTAACTGTATCCTCATGTTGAAAAAATGAAAAAAATTTAATGATAATCCTCCACAAACGACGATTACACACCCTAGCTTTTAGAACTAGCTTAAAGTTAACCGGAACAACAAAATGAGTGCTTAGAAAAGTCAATACTTCAAAATGAGTTTCAATTACACTAATTGAATTTTTCTTGACCTACTTAGTTTTTTATTTTCAAACAGCTAAAATATACCCCATGCCGTTTACAGAAAAAATGTTGTTTTTTTTTCCGTGTCTTTTCTATTTTTTCCCTTTTGCAAAATTAAACAGTATGGTTTAGTTTAAAGATATCAAATTCTTAAACATTCTTGCCGAAATTAACTGAAATCTCCAAATCAGCTAAATGAATTTATTACGTTGGTTGATAGTAACAAAATATAGAACGTTGCAAACACAACATATAAACAAGTAAAGAAAGATTTCGTGAGATCAATGTAGGAGTTGATTAAGTGTTTTTCTCCTTTAAGCTGAGCTGTGCCTTCCGGTTAGCATAAATCGGAAAGTAAAACAAACTTCAGAATGGAACTGACAGGATGGCTATGGTATTCAAACACGTTTTGCGGTCTTTTGAGATAAACGATATTAAAACATAAACTGGTTTATGCGTGCAGAAAATTTTTACCACACACGGGTTAGAAGTCAAAGGATAACATTACAACTTTGATGTAGTCTATAGGTGAACTCGTAAATGTCACGAATAAGCCATAAAGAACGTACATGGTGGGCTAACTAGTGAAAAGAGCTTTAATTCATTCAGGCTTGCACGAATAAACCCAAATATTGTCCATTGACGAGTTGTAATTTTTTCGCTTCTTTTTTCTTATATTTCTAAGTCTTCCTCTCCTCCAAAAATGCTGAAATATTCATAATAATCATGTAGCCTTAAAAGGGGGCGTAGTGTGAGATTTTAAAGGTGTACGCACCGCGCGGAAATTGGGGGCGTAGAAGGCGCCCCAAACGAGGGGTATCCACCTGGGGGTATGCTCCCGAAGAAAAGTTTGAAATTTAGAGTCTCGGAAATGCCATTTCCAACTATTTCCGAGGAACTTTTTTGTAAATAAATGCGACGGAAAATGTAGTAGTTAGCTGTTTATTTTACCTATCTCTACAGTTTTAAAGCTAAAAGGTTGTTTCTTTCCTAAAATAACCAGAGATTCAACAAGTCTAGGAAGCCAAATAACGCTTCTTGTCGTTTATGAATTGATGAAAAGGTTTGATTTCTTTGCTCGTTATTTCTTAATTCCGACGAACTTTATGGCGTATGCGTAGGAGTGTAATTCAAGCTGGGGAGGTTGTGAGAAAAATGGCCGAGGATGATGGTACTAATGAAATAGTTAAGCAATTTTCACCTCAAGTAGCAGAATAATCAATTACGCGGAGTTGTTTACACATCGCCGTGCCTCTACATCTCGGAAGGGCAAAAAACAATGGAGGACATTTTTCAAGATAAAAATCAGTGATAATAATTTTGAACAACGTTTCGACCTCGCTGAGGTCATTTTTAAGCTGATGAAAAGGAAAATTTTTACATATATGTACTAAATTCAAGACGTGGGAATGATAAAGGCGATAAAATATGGAAATATGTAAACGCTAGGCGTAAAATAGAAGTGATAAAATTGCAAAGGAGACAATACGAATAAATTAATATGAGAGTTGACGAAAGTAAAACTATGAATTACACGAAGATACCGTAAATTATTAGGAAAATAGCTTTGCGCGGATTGAGTCTGACTGTTTGTTCAAGCTTGGCTTAATTTCTTTTAAAAAAGCATCTCGTAAATTAGGCAGTCCAGGCCTAAGCCGAAAATTTGGAACTGACATTTCTCCTGTGTACACTAACAGAAAGATCGGATATGAGTTAAAACCAACTGAAAAGAAGCCCCAACATCATCAATCCGAAGCGCGTTGTGCATTATTTTAAGTGTGGGCTGTGCGATGTAAACTACGTCGGCTACACATGCCGGCACCTCTACCAACGTGCTGAAGAACACAAAGCGTCTCAGTCTTCAATCAGGAACCACATTAAAGAGCGCCTTGGGGCATACCCCAAGTGACTTGCAACACAGTTTCAAAATCCTGAAGAAATGCAAAATTACGCTGGACTACCTACTTTACGAGATGCTTTTTTATAAAAGAAAATAAGCCAAGCTTGAACAAACAGTCAGACTCAATCCGCGCAAAGCTATTTTTACAATAATTTACGGTATCTTCGTATAATTTATAGTTTTACTTTCGTCAACTCTCATATTAATTTATTCGTATTGTCTCCTTTGCAATTTTATCACTTCTATTTTACGCCTAGCGTTTACATATTTCCATATTTTATTGCCTGTATCATTCCCACGTCTTGAATTTAGTACATATAAGTAAAAATTTTCCTTTTCATCAGCTTGAAAATGACCTCAGCGAGGTCGAAACGTCGTTCAAAATTATTAGCACTAATTTTTATCTTGAAAGGCTTTTCTAGAGGACATTTTTGTTTTCAGAAGAGCGACCTAAGTTGATCATGGTAGTGAATTTGATGATCCAAGTATTGTACTTGAATACATGGCTATGAAATTTGAGAATTTGGGCAATAATGTCTAATCTTAGGTGGGCAAAAGTAAGAGTATTCAGACTGGGAATGAAAGCTAATGTTAAGAAAACTTCTAGGAAACTTAAAGACTTAAACCTCTGACAAGCTCTTTAAGAATTCGTCATGCTGTTTTGCACTCGACAAAAAAGGACAAATGCGTTCGACGCTGATAGTTTTAGGAAACGTGCTTTGCTTTATTCGGGTTTTGTTAGCTTCTTGGACAATTTGAACCGTCTAATCAACCTTAGAAACCTTGTCCGCATCGGTATGCACGCCACGCTGAGTCCACAACAGTTGTGATTTTTATAAGTGATACTATGATATTCATTGTTTTGATTTGGTCTTAAATTTCCATGAAGGGCTGTTCAAATGATCCTTAACTTGTATCGAAGACCGTAGGATAAACAATAAGAATCAAGGGTACATATAGGTTTAGGCATGGTCAGAATGGTTTACTTGTTACTTGAATATCTTATGTTAGAGTTTTAATATGTTGTTCGTGTCTCTATTTAGTTCAAAGGGAAGTTTTGTCCCTTTTTAATTCCTGACTGCTAGTGTCGATGCGTGTTGTTACCTTATGGGTTCATTCTTCAATTTGTTCCTTCCAAAAGCCGCCTGATGGAAGTTCCACTTTTAAGTTCTATTTGCTCACTATTTTATCATAATCATTCATTTTTTTTTTTATGCAAGAGATTTTGTCTGTATGAAAGAAACACGTGGATCGAATTTTTGTTAGTTCTTGGTTTCTTAGGCAAAGGTTTTTTTTTCCCAATACAAGGTTTCACGCTTTTCTTCAACACAAGATATAAAGTAAAATGAAAAACAAAAAAATTAAAATCATGAAAGCAAAAAGTTTATTGAATAAATAAATAGATAGATAAATAAATAAACAGCACGCGATTACAATTAGGGGTGGCGAATGGTAAATGCGAGACTAGCGTTTTTCTTTGCGAGCCCGAGACATTTTGACTTTTTCGATTACGAGACCGAGACTTCAAAGGCTTTTGAGTGCAAGCGCGAGACATTAAGACTCTTAAATTGCGAACCCCAGATTTGCTTGAGAGCTATGAGAATGAGCTAGAATGAGCTTGTACAAAAGTCTCACAAAGGATCCTTTTGTTGTAAACCCTTGTACGAAACATCAGATTTGAAGAACTGTCAACAGTCAATAAATTCAATTTTTTTCCTGGCCATTACCTAATTTCCGGTCAAGAGGTTTCGCTTGGTCGTTTCCCTTTGATTTTTTTGACTGACGTGCTGCCACTTACAACTCAAGTTGTCTGGAAGTAGTCAGAAAGAATGCGCGGCCGTGTTAGAACTCAGTTGAGTGTGAGGGCCACAAGTTTATTAGCCTCTGGCTATTAAGTGCTACCCTCTTTAAATAAAGGCTTTCATTCATTCATTTCCTTCGAGGTGGAAGCGTTCAAAACAATGAAGGAAACCGAAATGGGCATAAGGTCTTCTTCTTCTCATCGGAAGCGAAACCACGAATCACGTAAGTACTCTATATATAAATGTTGGTATTTATGAATGTGGCGACAATTCACTTTTCGTCTACCAGTAAAACTTCAATCCCGGCTTCGCGAAAACAACCACGCCACGCTTGGCCGCTAGTCAAGTCCCGCGGTCCTACAACTGTAAGCTACTATAGCTAGCTATGAAAGATCTAGGCCGCAAGTCGCACTGATGGTGGTTTTATCTGGGATTCTTTGCCCAAGATGGCAAAAGTTGGCAAAGTAGGTCGAACTATTAAAAATACACTCGATCGCTTTCCGGCGATTGCGTCGAAAGCGGGGAAATCAAAACCACCAGCTGTGTATACAGGAAATGAAAGTTAATATCCAAAAGATTAATTTTTCTGGAAAACAAAGTTAATTCAAACTAAGTATTTGATTAAGGGTCTATTAAGCATAGCATTTTCTTATTTGTTTGCTTATTTCAATTTATAGAAGACGTCATTTTAAAAAAACTAACAAACGAATCGGGACTTCGAGACCCTTAGCCTTGCAAAAAATCGAGACTCCGAGACTCCTTCGATTCGTATAAAAAACGAGACTGCGAGACGCACATAACCGCTGAAAAAACGAGACTGTGGGATCTACGAAATTCGACTAAAATTTTGCGAGACCCTGAGTTTTTGAAGGACCATTCACCACCCCTACAATTCGAGCTGCATTCAAAAATAAAGAGAATGTTCCATTTTTAAATCCTATTATTTTTACTTCTTAATTCGTGTATGGCACAAGACTGTGATAGTATTCCAAGAGTGATAAATGGTCGCATACATTTTCGCGCTGCAGAAAGCTGTGATAGTCATATGTATATTCTCATGAAAATCACGATAAGACTGCGTATTATGCATTAACGATAACCCTTGACCTACAAACAGACAAATGGACGCCGCACAATGGGCGATTAATGGAACTTATAGACACAGCTAAACTTGGAAAGATATTGGCCTCCTATTCCTTCATCGACATAATATGCGTGAAGTGTTTTGTATGAGAGCAAACAAACGACAATCAGCAATCTGCAAATAAAGAATGTTAACACCAGATCGGTCAGACCGGATCGCTCTTACCGAGTGTTTTAACAAGAATGGATTACATTCTCAACGTGTAAACAGCTGGCCATGAAAGTCACGGAACAAGAATAAAGACGTCAAATTTACATTTTCTAATATGAGCATTTGGAGACATGTTATGGGTCTACCTTTTTGGTCTTAACCTTAGCCTACGTTGTGTGTACCCAATGCACGGATGTTTTCATGTCTTCTAAAGAGATTTCCAAGCGTAAAATTTTTTAGCTGCAACAGAGCCGCTATTATTAGATACCACTTTAATAGCTTACCTCTGCTTGTGCATGGACGACTGATTTCAGTGTGTAAATTCCACTTAAAGTACACTTGACATTATGGTAAATGAATTTTGCCCCCTGCCTGAAAGTTGAGATACGTCGATAAAAGACACCTTTGCCTAGATTTGATCTTGAGCCGTACATGCAGTGAGTCACTTTTAGCGACGTTGGAGAAAAGAAAGAGACTTTTAGCGACGTTGGAGAAAAGAAAGAGACTAAAAAAGGAAAGATTCCACAAAGGTTAGAACTGACAAACAAGTTTTATGATTCCCACAATTTCTAGAAAGACAGTGGCTTTTTTATCGTTAGTATGACTTCAATTACCAAATCTTACTTGATGGAGTTAGCTTCCTAAAATCATAGGACCGATTACTTACGAGAGGTCTAACTCAAACCACGGTTTTACGCAATCAGCGAGCTTCAGCCTTTCTCCTGTTAAGAGTATTGATTTGATCAAATAAATGTCCTTCCATTGTTAGCTTTCGGCCTTCTTTGCCTGCTCATAAAAAGAAATGTTCAGATGAAAGGTTCAGCTAAATTGAGGCTTGTTTAGGAGCGGTTTTGCTTGTTTAGTAAACAACGGCTAAACTTTGTTTAGATATTCACACCGTAATCTCCAATATATTTTAGACTTAAATACGAACCTGCTGTATTCTAATACATGATCAAGTACCACCTAGGGATACTACTTTCGTGCGACCACCGTGGTAGAAGTGATATTAAACTTTCACAAACGGTCCTCGAACAAGAAACATACCTACTCTTCTACAACTTGAAATGTTTCGTAATTGAAGTCAGGGCACCTTACAACCAAACGGTTGTATCGGTGCGGAAAATATATTCTCTGCACGACTTAGAAACATAAAGATAAGATTTTAGACCACTTTAATTCTGACTATTAATCACGATAACATTTTTTTAAATATCTAGGGGAATTTCTAAACGTCACACAGAGGCAAAAACGTTCCCATATGAAGGACGCACTAGATAAAACCAAATAAGATAGGATTACATATTGCCGCAGCGCCCGTGGGTAAGATGAAGCGAATCCTGTGTTCTGATTGGCTACCCGAGCGGGCAAGATGGACCCATCTTGCCCGCTCGGGATTTCCTGCATTGATCCCGCGCATGAAAAAAATAGAATAAGAGCTACGTTCGTAACTCTTGGACAATTTCGGCGATGGAAACGCAAAAAGCGGCGGAAGATAGTCAAAACAAAGGAAACGGAAAGGACTTTCTTGAGTTTGTTGTGCTACAAACTTAGTTGGCTTTCTTTCCCAGCTCTCGAAGGAAACAAGTCATTCTTAACTCTTAATAAAGCGAAATCTTTTCGCAAGATAATAAATCCTTTATCAACCAAGCTTGTTCGGTCAAGATGGCTGGATATTAGCCTCGTTCTTTTTCCGCATTTTTATGGACCTCAACTTCGTCTCGGTCCATAAAAATGCAAAAAAAGAACTCGCCCAATATCCAACCATCTTGATCGAACAAGCTTGGTTAATAACGCTTATTTATTCGACATCAAATACACGGGAAGTGGTCTCCCAATCTTCCGAGCCCTAGGCTCATGATATAAGTGTTTCAATAAATCGACTACTATAATTTTGTTTTAAGTTTAGCCTACTACTTCTAAAAAAAACAGCACAAAGTCCTTGGAATGAGAAACATGGCTAGCATTCCAAAAAATGTCTCGTAAGAGAGTTTAAACTTTTACCTTGCATTACGTATATGTCACACAGTATTAACGAGAGGTCTTACATTCTTATCGCCCAAAATCTTAGATACGTGAGAAAAAGAAGACTGATTTATGCTAGTTTTGAAGGACAATGATTTCGATAATAGCCAGATTGATGTCAGGTGTCAATTTCGAACTGCTTTCCAGCAACCCAGATCATCACACTTTGTGCCTCATTGGATCACTACAGCAAATCATTGCTTACAACAGACAAGCTACGTACATGAATATATTGAGACAGCGATAGCATCACAATGTATTTCCTCAAAATGAAGACGAATAGATCGATACATGTACATTAAGTCAGGTCTTGATAACTCGCTATAAACATCGACATTGAACTGAACTTTGAATTGAAGAAGATAGATGAACTTGTTCTTAATGCATCGTCACTACAGTATCTATCTGCTCTACGAATTCCTTTCCATAAGTCATTTGGCTGATATCTTCCCTTCAGGGTAGAAACTGAGTCATTGTAGAGGGACTAGGTAAGCATTTAGTCAGTAAAAGCAGCCATATCTCATAAAAACTCTTTGAAACAGTGAGATATCCCTTTTCTTTTCGATATAGATCGTTTTCACTCTCACCCAATAAAAAAATAAATCGAAAACTATTCCATGGATAAGGTCAGGAAATTGCAATGTTATCTAGGAGAAAGGTAAAAAAGACACTCCTTCAAGTCTAAGGCCTTTTCGTTTTTCCAAACTTCAAATATTCGTCAAAATGTTTTGCACAAATTTGCAGAGCCCAGTATGGAGCCGCCATGTTGGTGCACCTCTTTGGTCCACCAATATGGCGGCTAGAAAATAATATAAACATTTGGAACTTACTTTGGCTATTTGGTCGACTGATTATCTGAACTGAACCAACAAACATAAATAAACACACTTTTCCTAACACTTAAACTCCAAAAAAGACTAAAAATCACTAGATAAGTGTATATTTTTCGACAGACACGATCAGAGCTGTATGTCACGCACAGCCACAACTGTGAACTTCAAATTGCGCTGGTTTCCAAACTAAGCACTCTATTGAGCTGAAAAGTTGAAAAGAGATATTACTTTAATCGCCCTTATACCTGAGGATAAAAATTTTCGTGGCTCTTTAGTTTTAAATTTTGGAATTTGATGACGTCACCTGAAAACGATCTATTAGAGAAATCCACAGTACAAAGTATCATAGAGAACTTGTCCCTTACCAAAATACTAATGTAGGGAGAAAACCCTGGACTTTTCAGAACTACTTTGATTATACGAACTAAACTTTGGAAGTTTTTCGCCAATCTCCTACAAAGTAGATAACTTTGATTTAACACCTAGTTTGTATTTCTTGGTCTCTTTCCCTCGTTACTTATATGAAGTGTCTGGTGCTGTTATTTTTATTTTTTTCAACCGCCGGTTTTTTTTTCTTTTTTTCTTTTTTTTTTTTTGTGGCTTTTTCCTTGTGGTCAATATTAGGTCAATATTGACCACAAAAAAACCCTCTATTCGCTCCGACGAAGGGCTAACGCTCGAAACGTTATTTACGTTTGTTTAGTTAGTATTTTGTAACAACAAAGAACGTGAGTGTTGTCAGCAGTGATACTTTAAAGTAGGGCTATACTTCTCCATTGCTAGTAATGTTTATTGTAATTTACTTTTTCGTAGTTTTTTTGATGAAAAAGTTATAATGTCACTATCGAAGATTGATAAAAACTGTCTGCATTCCTCTTCATATTTCCTTAAAATCAGGGACTAAATCAATTTTCCTCTTGTAGGATCATTTTATCCAGTTGGTAACAATAAATGTTTGTGATATTTAATTCTGAAAAGTTGGTTGAGAGGATCTAGTTTGTGATCAGGTAATTCGGTTATGTCAACTAAGTTGAAATTGTAAATTAGCCACCGTCACGGTAAGGAGTTATAAAGCTGACCTTTCGAGCGTTAGCTCTTCGACATTCGCTCTGACGAAATGCTAACGCTCGAAACGTCAGCTTTTTAACTCCTTACCGTGACGGTGCCTAATTTACAATTTCAACTTAGTTGAGACAACCAAATGACCTTGTTACCCCCAACGACGCAGCAGCACAGTTTCTTTAGAAACTTACCTCCTTTATTAGTTTGTGATCAGATTGAATACATTTTTCCCCAGCTCCCTCTTCAAACCTGCCTTACTTTATATTATTTTCAGTAGAGAGTTAAGTTGACGCCATAGCATTCTCGTTAATGTGTGCAAAATAGTGAAGTGAAAGCCCGGAAGTGTCACTCTGTTGATCTCAGTAAGAAACATACCGTCGATCCTCAAATTTTTCAGTTTTAGAATCACTGCACCACGGTCACAGTGTGCCAACACTTTTCAAATCGATCGCTTTCGGTTTAGCAAGAGCACAAGTATGACCAACTATGGATGCTACTAAATAATAATAGATGTATGTACTTTCTCAGGTTTCTTACTTGACACGTAAGTACTTCTTCGTGTTTCCTCCTTAGTACTTCCTCAGGTTTCTTACTTGACACGAAAAACTCAACGTCAGTAAAAATTAAATTTTGGGGACATAGAGAAAGTGTGCAAGTAACACAATATCATCATCTTTTAGAACTTGCGATCTTCCTGCCGACTAATGATTCACCTGCACGTCAATTACTAAAATATAATTATCAAAATTTGGTGTTTTGATATTTGATATGATCTGCTTTTTCAATCTTTACGATATCGCTAAGTTGTTAACGCTTCGTTTACATAAATAACTTACGCTTGCCAATGTCAGAGGAAAGAAATGCATATGGTTTGCTGATGACTGAGATGGCACGAAGTGTCCATTAAAGTCTTCAACGAAATGAAATGGATGACATGTTTTTAGGTAACTGAAAGTAAGAATGCACATCAAAATTCGTTTCATATTTGAGAGTTTGGAGAAGACGTGCTTGAAAAAGGAGGGTGCTGTTATGTAATGTTCTGTACCGATGACCGAAATAGGCATTTTCGCAACAAACATTTTCATCTAATTTACTGGAAAAACTACCTTCATCGTTTGAGGTTGGGCATTGACCAGCTGATATCATTAATAACTCAGAACCACCGCTTGGAAACATAGATACGCTGCCGGTAAACGAAATAGCGAACGTTCGAGGAGTTCTGGAAGGACCTAAATATAGGTAAATTAATACAACTGATTAAACGCGTTGTCAGGGGGAGAAAAACACGGAAGAACAGCTTGGGCTCTTGTGACTTATTTGAAACTTGTTTATCCTCAATATAGTCTGATCCATTTTGTAGGCATTAAAAGATTGCGCCCTCCTCAATTGAAAAACATTCCTTGATATAAAAGAGTATCAAACATGAAGGATTGACGTCACTATCAGGTTTCGCAAAGCAAGAAAAGGATGTCAGAGAGACTGATGTTTTCTTTAAGAAGCAGATGATTATATATTTGTCGATACCGTTGAAGGAAAAAGATCTCCAATTGTACATAGACTATGGATAATTAATAACACTCGGAAAATGTCGGCAGAAATATGTCAATCATCCAACAAGAGATAGCTTCATCGTATTTAGAAATTTAGAGATTCCAATACACCGATTTACCTCTATTACCATTATAATTATTATTATTATTATTATTATTATTATTATTACAATCATTATTATAGAATTTAATAATAGTTTTGTTCTTGGAAGTTTAAAGTTCTTATTTCATAGTTTTTATTCAAATACTGTCTTCGCAAGAACACAAATGTCATGGTACAACAGACGTAAACTTTTTACGTGAGGAGGAAAACATTTGAAATTTGGAGACATTATCAATACTATGTACTTATTGACTAAGTGGGAGGGCCAGACAGAAAAATATTTGGCTTGTAACCATGACGTACGGACCGAGCGCAGTGAGGTCCGTGCGTCATGAATGAAAGCCAAATATTTTCCCTTCCTTCACGACCAAACTCAGTCAATAAACATTTTATCATATGAGCACTGGTTAAGTTTTGAAAGTTTTGAAAATTTTGTTTTAGCTTGATAGGACGCGATAGAACTGGTGCGCGCGGGAAATCCACAAAAACGTTACAATAAAAACTTTTCCTTCAATTTTTTTTTTTCGAGTCAGAATAAGAAACTCACAATTAATCGAAAAACGTGACCCATTTTCTCATTTCCCATCACTGCCGCCCTGCAACAATAGCGAAGAAAGGTTTAATTTTTTTGCAACAAAGCCGAGCAACTGCACTAGGACCAGAAGATGGAATGTAAGTTGAATCATCATTTCCTAGTTCGTATTTCCTCGCTAGTTCATGATCAATTCAGGTAAACATTTAAGACCCAATCATTTTTAGTTGAATGAGTGATAATAAAAATGTATATCGATGAAATATTTACCGACATAACATGTGAGTGGCAACACACCAATGCCATTAGGTTTAGCTAAAGGCTGTGATAGGAATTTACCCTTCCTCACCTTAAACATCAGAGAGAGTTAGTCTTTGCTAGTTTAATTTAGAAAAAAGAGAATGTAACTTATGCCAAATTTAGACTAACAAAAAATGTTAAGTTAAACCACGTTTAATCAAATGGAAAAAAAGACTGAACGTGCTCATTGATTAATAACTGACTTAAATCTTAGCAGCACGACAAATATCAGTTTAAGCAACTTCTTTAAAGACAACCATTTTGAACTGTGTTTAAAAAAACATCTTCAAAACGCGTTTTTGCTTTAGTATTAATAATGGTTACAAGGTTAAGCGTCAACGTATTGTTCGTTAGTCGTTCAAGTAGACGTGGTAAGAGATTCTTGGGTATCACTAAAGAGGACACTTTGAATAATGAAATTTTAATGTTGCTTAATTTGGGCTTATTTTGATTTATTTGGAGTGTTCGCACTTTACTCACCCAAATTCTCAAACTCTGAAGAAGGCATATAGATAAACCCAGTAAACATGGAAGTTAAACCTGGAATTTATTTGTTGCTTCGTACTACTCGGAAACTTTTATGAGCAATATTTCTTTAGAGACGTTTTTTTTTTATTCGCACATGTACCGTATAGCGCGATTATCAGGGTCGTAAGCTCTATTGAATTAACAAGCGGTGATGTGGTGGGAATGAAAAGCCCTCCAGCGAAGTTTGAAAACCTCAGTGACTGAATGACTTAACGCAATACATGTATCTTGAATTCTTTTTTACATAATTACACAATACTCCTAATTGAACGTTGATGCATCAAAACACGTTGTATTCTCGTGATGGGTCCCATTCAGTAAGCGCAAATCTGAAATGGGGCCAAAGAACACGCAATTATTTACCGTGACAGTTTGATTGATTATCCATTAACTATCCTTAAAACACTTCTACAATGAAATATGATCTTTGTGGGCAAGATTAAAGAGAATAGTTATGATTAGAAAGCGATGTACTTCCGCTGAGGATTTCAATCAATCGTCTCAAATTTTTCTCATGATTTTTAGCACGTTAACATTTGGCTTGCCTAAAATACCATCAATCAACATTGCCACGGAAAGTAATTATCACCAACCGCAAAGCTATTATCATATTTGTGGGCGGAAAAAGTACTGATTTATTTGTCTTTTTTGTTTCGCGAGTCATACTGAAAACGTCACGTCGAAAGCAAAAATACACATTCAAATAGTTCCCTTCCATACCGACACTATTTTGGTCTTTAACCCACCCTTAGTCCAACAATCCAGAAGCAAACAGTGCAAATATCTCTCATCAAATCTCCATGAAAGCAAAGAGGTGCTTTGTACCTTTATACACTCTTATCAAACAAACAAACTACCGTAACTCCGGTGCATAATTGTGAACGTCTGTTTTCACTGTAAAGGTGTCTATCCCGCCTACGTAAAACATTCTAATAAAAAGTTCAATTGACTTAACTCTGCGCAGCTTTACGCATTCCAACAAATTAATTTCCAATGAATAGTGTGCAATCCCCACAGAGTTAAGAAAGATTTTATCAATAACAATTTTTACCACTATTGATAAGGAAGACGCCTATTAATGGGTCTGTTTGCCCTCTCATTATCTTTACAAAGTTTCTTAAAAAGTGCAACAGGTGTTGTTGCTAGGTGCGACAACTGTTGTTACATACTGTGAAGGTGTCTCATTGCAAAATGCGACAATTGCTTATTTTACAAAGCGCAAAGATTTTTGCAATTGTACCAGCACAGACTCGCCCAGATTTCATTTGAAACTCGTTTTCTAACGGTAGCGAGACTGATCAAAGGAAATGTAAAACATCATCTCTCAAAATAATATGCACTTATTGACTGAGTGGGAGGGCCGGACTGGGAAATATTTGGCTCTAGGTCACGACATACGGAACGAGCCAGCGAGGTCCGTGTTTCATGAACGTCCCGTCCAGCCCGACCTAAATCAGTCAATAAGCATTTTATCATGACCTCTGACTAAGATTTGGAAAATTCTGAAAAGTTTCTTTTAAATTAAAAAGGACGCGACAGACTAGTGCGCACGGGACAACCACAAAAAAGATTTTACAATAAAAACTTTTATTTTTTCTTTTCGAGTCACAACAAGGAACAGACGATTAATTGAAAATTGTGACTTATTTTCTCTTTTTTCTTTTCCACTGCTGTCACTCGTTTTTTTTGCAACAACAGCGAACAATGTCGCCGCATAAGTACACCAGGGCCGGACGACTTTTTCTGGACCGGCTCACTTCAACCTGTCCGGCCCTATGCACGTCAGCTGTCACTATGGTATTCCATGGGATAGCGCGAGCGGGGTCGGACCCGGACGGATCATATATGATAAAATTGCTTCCGAATAGAGAGATTTTATCCATTAAAATTAAAAACAATAAATCCCTGCACCATGTAAGATCAATTGTTCATCTTCATGTCCACCTACACTTGCTCAAGACTGACAATAAGATGTGCATTATTAAAGAAAAAAAAAATTCCTTTCTTGAGATTAAAAATAAAAAAAAATAAATAATGTCTTTCTGGTTTCAAGGAACTACGGATGGAAACCTTAATGACTCGAAAAAAATCCTTGAGGGTTATATTTTTTCCTTAATCTGCTCACCGCACGACGATGTTGCCTTTTATAGAGATATCGTCATTATATTTTGGAAGATTTAAAGACCCTATCGGTGCTTAGCTACATTTATCAGTTAGGTAGGTAATTCTGCGAAGGTATTGCAACAGATGGACCTCAGAAGCACTTTGCGTGTTAGTGTACGTGGAGTAATTTTTTCCACCTGTTTGTTTGGTTTTCATGATCTATCCGTGAAGTTCTTGTAATAATCTTTTACAAAAATTGAGTGTAATGGTCAATTATCAATCTTTTAATATCCCTTTCTTCCTTCCTTTACAGGTCATTTTGGTCTTCTACCTCACTCTCATGAATCATGTTGAGTCGTGGAAGACCCAAAAGAGATCAACCCGCTGGTGGCTTCGCTCTCATTTAAGACTGAATAAGCCTTGTATGGGAGGTAACCTAATGAAAATTGATACAAACCAATGCATAGTCTCTAACGGGAAACAGATGTGTAAAGCAAAATCTAATGGCTGGTATACCAAACTTCCCACAACGAGTAAGTATTTGTAACTTAGCTAAATTCATTTAAAGATAATTGATATCTTCTAATTATGATATTTGGCCCATTTGAATTTAAAGGACTGATGGTGTTGATCAAAAAAACTTCAGATATCAGTGTACATATTAGTGCTGATAAATGTATTTTATCCGATTAGATTTAGATCATGTACACGAAATAGTCATAGATATATTAACGGGTGCTTAAATGTTCATTGTTTTATAAGGGTTTCTCAATTTCAACTTAAATGAAAACAAGTTTTGCAATTAAAAGACTATTAAAAACGAGTCTTTAAAGAGAGCATTTTCCTCCAGCATAAAAAAATTTTGTAATAGTGATTTGTAATAGTTTTCCAAGAGGTTTCCCCGATAAAACATTTCATCAAATATTGAAAACGAGGCGAATAGTTAACATACAATTGGTCGCGTGTTGAACTGCATCATTACATTTGAAAAACAACTTCAAGGGATAAAAATTAATGAAAGGAAAAAAACACAGCCACGATCAGTCACGAGAAATATGGCTCACTCACGTCTATCCATTAAATGGATGTGACGCCAATTATTCGTCTGGAATGTACTTCGTCAATCAAAAGAACTAAAGTACAACAAAACAAAGCAATTACAGACTTGCAAGGTTAACCTTGCATGACTTCCCGACAAGTTCCCATGTAACCATTGTACTCTTGCAATTTCAAGGTTTCCAGCTGGTTCAATTAAGAAGGAAAAAATGCATCCAATTTTCCGACCACCTTAACAGGAACTTTTCATTAAAAGTCATCAACGGTACGACTGTCACTTTTGAGGTGAGTTTAAAGAAGATTGATATTTATGACTCTCATAGACGGCTAGCATTGATGTTTTTATTTGTTCGACATTAGCCATATAAATGGCAAATTAAACTCATCGATAAGTTGTTACTATGAAAAGGACTCATCGGTCTCAATATCAGGTATTTAAGGATGATTGGAAACCACTCTTACAGATACTTATGAAATCACGTAGGAGGCCACTTACGAGCATGCACGCCCAGTTTGAAAGAAAAACGTTGGTCAATTAGAGGAAATAGAACAAAACATGGATATTAAAACCATGACTACACCTCTTTCTTCCAAGTTTGTAGGCTTTGATAGAGGGAGCTCTCCTGGTGATTATTTCATCATCATAATTTTTGTTTTTTATGATTATAAGCATTATTGTAGTCAACATTATCATTGCCATTCTTTTTATTACTATTGTTATTATTATTAAAATAAATTTTAAACTCATAAAAACACTATTTAAAGACATGATTCGGCATGACTCATGCCATCATCAGTTTACTGAGGTGAATCATTTATTTTGTCTTTTAACATTTCATCAATATTACATTATAAACTTAGTACAAATGGGAGTTTTAAAATCAGTGTACCGTTAAAATAGTGCAACTAGACATGTCCACGCGCAAGAGTAACATTTCGAGGATCTTTTTATGCTAAAAAAGTTGTGACAGTTGTTGAAATTACCATAACTATTATCATCATACGATACGGGAAACCAAAATGTTTCTCTTCATTTCTCGAATGCAAATAATTCGTTGCTGTTCAGCATTGAGCTGCCATTTAGCGCGCGAGGTAAGCACCATTTACTCGAGTTAAATGCTGATAAGTATGATTCTTTCCTTTTACAGGAACAGCAATGTGATCATACCATTAATGGCAATTTCCTGTTTGCCGAGAAACGAGTTGAAAGACTATATCAATATCTACACAAGGTCGAAAATACGACTTTGTGCTTGGGCGTACATAGAAACTGCGACGTAGACTTATCCCTAATAAAAGCAAATGGAGATGATGGGCGCTGTCTGTTTCAGAAACATAGAAAGCGAATATAAACTATTCGTAAAAATGCCTTATTGACAATTTGGAGAAAATTTGAAAAATCTAAATGTCTTCCTAAAAGTTTCGTCGTTGTCTTACAAGAACAATGGTTGTCAAAGATATGTACCGTTTTTAAGATAACTTTTTTTAATATATAATAGAGTAAGTTTTCATATTGTAAGAACTAATTTTGATATATTTAGTTCATTTTATCTTGCAACTTTTTAAATATACATTAGAATAACTTTTTACATTGTAAGAGCTTATTTTGAAATATTTAGTTAATTTTATCTTGCAACTTTTGATGTGAATTTCTATCTAATAAATAAAGACAAATTATTGACATAATTCAACGAAGAGGCCATCCTGTTTCTATGTCATGTAGGAGTTTGTCAGAACAGCCTATCAACCATAATTTCAAACCACTGTTAGCGATACATAACGTACTAAACGAACTAGATGGTCCTAAGACCACCAAGATTGGATATGGACAAAAAAGTATTGAGAAAGACTTCAACTTTTAATACAAACGGAATAATAAGTGATAGCTTACATTGCATCATCCCCAAAAATCGTTTTTCTAAATACTCAAGTCTGTCAAAACTTTTGCGAATTTATTCGGTAAAGCAATAAGTTGGAATCAGCTACCGACATATTTTTTCCTCTCTACGGCTAGGTTGCATAAAGAGGATCTAGAATTTTTTCCGGGATTTTTTGAAAGCAGAGTAGTGATCTCCTAAGAAATACAGAGGGACTCTGATCTTCCTCTTCAAACTATCATCATATAGTTGATCCATCGATGTGTGTCTCTATTTAAATTTCCTTTGCAAGAACAGCGATGCGACAATACCAATTTTATGAACAGCTCCTCTTTGACGAAAGAAGACTATATCAATTTGTACACATGATCAGGAAAACGACACATGCCTAGGTGTACCAGGAGACTCTGATAAAAGTTTGTCTCCTTATGAGATTGATGGTCGATGTTTATTCAACAAACAAAGGAAACTATTTACAACTAAGGAATGTGGTGTATCTGTAACGCCCCACATTGGAAATCGGAGGATACAAAAAAAATCTCACACAGTTGGCATATTGAGGAGAAAAAAAAAACAAAGAATCTGTTAATGTATCTGAAAATTAAAATTGCTACCTTTCTGAAGACTAAAGACCAAACATTAGTCAACTTCGCATGATAAGACGGATAGGACGTAAAGCCGGAGGTCCCTTCTCCTGCACCTATCAATTAGTTAATTTCGACAGGGGACGTTAAAGAACATCACGAGATTACTGTGATGTGGTCTGGCCTGATTACTGGGAATGGGGGGAGGGGGCATCTGTAAAATTTATTCTTTATTTATTGTAAACTACCGCCGGCAGTCTGGAAAAGTCCCCCGCACAGTGTTGTAAAGCGCATTCAGGAGCATCTACAAGGAAATTCGCTATAGAAATTGATCTATATTATTATAATATTACTCTTCCCTCTCCCAGATATCAACCAAAATGACTGCGAAATTACACAGTCATCAATTCCTCTCCTTTGCTCAATTTTTACTGGTCTTTATACGTTGATCAAAACTGCTCTACACGAATAAAAACACAGGGAAAAAAAGTTAATTAGGGAAGAAGATATGTGAGAGTAACCTTGATTTTTACAATAACTAATATGACGCAGCAATACTATCAAATAGAACCATTCGGATTAAAAAAAAGTGTAAAAACCTACGATTAAAGGGTTAATAGATGTAAATGTTTTGTTTAGCTGGTTACTAACCATAAAGAGACAATATCAACGGCATTTAAGCCTAATTAAATTTCTTGACGGCGATACCTTTTCCGGGATCTTAACTACGTTGACCACTTACACAGAATTGACGTTTGTACTTTGAAAGGAATTTTATAGTTTGTAACCTTGCGTCTATTTAAGACTACTACGGTCGTTACAAAAGGGGTAAATCTCACTTCTATAAGGAAAGAGGTCATACAGGATGAACCTGGGAAGAATTTTGCACTCTCACGTATGTGGGCTTGTTACATTCCAAAATCTCATTGTTGTTTACTTTGGTCTGTCTGTAAATTTTGAAGGGCTTATCTATAGATTGGGATCTGATGAGTTCTTTGTTTTATTTTTATCCCATTTTAGGCCATTTTCATGTACTTGGTGGTTCTTATGATGAAAACTGAATCGAGGACAACCCAACTACATCAGACCCTTTGGAGACTTCATTCTCATTTTAGACTCAAGAGGCCTTGTAAAGGAGGTAACCTTGTAAAAATTGCCACGCAACAATGTACAGTCTTTGACGGGCAGAAGCGATGCGAGGCAAAATGCAGTGGTTCCCGGATCAAAGACCCAACAACGAGTAAGTAAATAACCAAAAGAATGCGTTTCAATGTGTTCTATTTGGTTGTTTTTCGAAGAAAAAAATTTGCTGAACTAAGAAAATTATTTACGTTTTCCGCTTTGGTTAAACTATACCAAACGATTCCTGATTTTACATTTATGGCACCAGTCTTCAAACATGAGCCTGTAAATTTTATGTTATCCGTATAAATTCGCATGGCTACAGTATAGTAACAATGGAATTCATAGACAGAATTCTAAACAAATTCACTCAGAATAATCAAGCTTCCTCACCCCTGATCATTCGAAACCCAGAAACAACTTGATTAGTGAGAGAAAACTTCTTTCACTGAAAATAAATGCATCTTCACAAACCTTTGGGACTAAGCTTGGGATAAACATCCAACATAGCCAGAGCCTGTGATGGATGGATGCCTAGCAATAAGCAAAACTTAAAAAACTTCACAACAAATTAATCAGTTAAACTCTTCCCTACGTGACGATGACAACGTCTTTGGAAAGAAATGGTCCAATACCATTTCTTTCGTTGTTAAAACGTTGTTTTTATCACGTAAGGCTAAATTCCTCCAAATTAAAAATTTTTCTCTCGAGTGAGCAAAAGGTGTGATTGTCATGACATATACAAAAGATCGTCGTAATAATACGTCCGAACAGACTTATCATTGGTATGAGGAGAGGCACCTTTCGAGGGGTTAACTTCAAATTGTGGAGCATTTTTAGCATTAAAGCAGTTTTTAAACTGCAGATTAAAAACAATACAGAATGACTCTTTTCCAGAAGTTTTCTTTTTATCAGTTTCAACATATATTAATTTCAGCATCAATATTAATTGCATATTAAGAAACTTGGTGGCTCAATATTACACTTCCTGGGCTTAAAATAAAAGTGAGTTGCAGTAAAAGATTCTGCAATCTGATCGGTTACTTAGAGTGGAAGGAGCCTTCTGACCTATTTCGGTTGCTTCCAGAAGCTTTAAAGAAACAGTTCTGTGAAAAATATTTAATGTGGGCTGTGCCAGTTCTAACTGAGAAACGGTCCTTAAGCTAGCTTTCCACTGTTCTAAAATTGTAAGTCAGCTGTCCATTGCCAACGCAGTAAAGCGGCGTGGCTTCAAGGTTACCACTTGCCATAGCCACAAGTTCTATCTTTCAATTTCCTATATGAAGTAAAGGTTTCCACAAGGCCTTCAAAGCTGCGGTATTTTTTTTTTAAGTATTCAAAGTTTGCAAATGGAGTAATTTGCATCTCAATTTGCAAATCGTGCCACTTAATGACAAAGCAATTTTGGGGCATAATTCAAGTTAAACCACAAACTTGATTATTATGACTGGATGCAAGTGTCCAAATAGAATTTTGTTGCAAATCTGATAATCTTGAACACTTCCATTTTTCGCTGACGAGTGTGTTTTGCGTTTCGCCGTAGGATTTGAGTTTCTACAAAAAAGAGGGAAAAGCTGCATCCAGTATATCCATGACCAAAACATTACATATACATTAAAAGTTGTGAAAAACGCCATGGTTACTTTTGAGGTGAGTATTGTTTTAAGAGGATCGTAATTTCAAACAGGTATCAACGAACGCTTTTCATTCCACTAATTTATTCGTGTTTTTCTCGTTGCCATGTTCCCACCAATCATGTAGCTCCACTTTCTGCCTTTAAAAGCACACACAACCCACAATTCCCCTATTCGCTCCGACGAAGGGCTAACGCTCGAAAAGTCAGCTTTTATAACCGTAACGGTGGCCAATTTGCCATTTCAACTTTGTTGATATATTCAAGTAATTTCAAATAAGTTCACTAAATATCTGATAAACATATATATACTGACAAAAAAAGTCTTTGGTTAAATAATTTTAATTACTGATATCTATCAACTGAACCTAGAAGTCGAAGATTAACTCAAATGCTTAACAATGACGATCACGTGTTTCTAGCCAATTACACGCCACCTCAGAAGATACTAGCAAAAGAATGTCACTGTTTATGCAAATGATATTTTGTGACCATGTTTTCCGTATCAATACTGAAGATAGCGCCTGTCAGTTGAGACAGTGTTTATCTTTCTGGGGTCATTAACTTGATGTCACGGGGGGGGGGGGAGGGGTTATATAAAGAATAGCGTCAGTCACTTGAGACAGTGTTTATTTGTATGGGCTTATCAGTATTGTCTGCAACCATTACATTACTAGTTTCAAAAGATCTTTCCAGCGCAATCGCGTTTTCCTATGTTATATCAAATTATCGGTAGTAATTTGCCCAATAATGCATAGCAATATGTTTATATGTCGATATGTTTAATTGTTTATATTGCGTTCGCAGGAAGGGCGCTGCGACAGTAACTCCGATGACAATATCCTGTTTGAAGAGACAAGAGTGGGAAGACTATACCAATATAAGTACTTAGCTGTTAATAGGACAATGTGCATAGGTGTCCATGATAACTGTAGTCATAACTTATCCCTAATAAGAACAAGCAGTAACAGAACAGATGGTCGTTGTTTATTCAAAAAACAGAGAAGTAAACTTTCGGCTACGAAACGACCCTTATTTTTCATATATAGCGATTTATGAGAAAAGATTGAAATAAACATTTCCGATCTTGACGATACCGTGATTGCGCCATTGAAATTTCAAATGTATCCCCATATAAAAAAACAAAAAAAAAAACACTCGAAAAAAGTTTTGGTTTCGACTTCAACGACGTTAGTCTGTGAGAAAAATGGCTTTAAACGATCTAAAAAGTCGTCAAAGAAAGCCAGAATGTTCAAGCTTGTGTAAAGCTATCATAATCGATACGCATAAACTATTCATGAATTGACCCCTTCTGTGGAAAATGTGTCGCTAAATTAGGAAGATCAGGAATCGACTTATCATGTAGAGCTGGTCTCTAAAGAGTCACGTGCACGAGACGAAGATCCATGTGTTATCTTTGCACCTGGGCGCTAAAACTCTTTCAGTGTTGCTTACCTCCTTTCATTGACGGGAAGGTGTGACAGTTTGGTAACGAATTGAGAGGTCATCACAATAAACTGCACAATAGTTCAAACTACTTGAAGTATACTTAGCCGACGCAGTATCATTTTGCCTGAAGAGGTTACATAATCGTACAATTTAATGGTATTTCGGCCTCTTGAGCCTTCTCTCAGCTGATCATGCGACTGTTAAAAGTCAGCTAGCCATTCTTAAAAGAATAACGAATTTACCAGAGCCCGTTTAGCACGAGCTTGTATCTGTGCACTCAGAGCGATGAAGGGCGAGGTGGCGGGAAGTTCGTGACGAGAGATGGTTCCCCACGCGACTTCGGTGCTTGTCACTTTGTAGCAGAGTAACTTGCCAGAGAAGCATGGCTATGATCATGATTATGTGTTTCTATGCATTTATTGAAATACCTTTCACTTTAATAGAAGGCATATATCACGAAGCATTTAATGTAAAATACATTTGAGACTATTTTAAGATTGCTCAATATCATGAGAATCTTCACACAACAATATCGATCCTAGAGATTCCTTTTTTACCTTATTTTGCTTCGTTTGATATTATAACTGGCGTTTTTGCCTTGAGTCAAAGTTCTTATCTCAGGCTTTTGACCTTGCACGCCTTTATTTGCTTGAGCTGGTTCCTGAAGCAATAACTGCCCTTGCGTTGAGCTTGCATCTTTTGCAGGCACGATGTTTCCTTTGTTTAAAATCTGCACCTTCCCGTTCGGAATTTGTGACTTTTTGCAACAATCATTTGTAGGGCAAATACCAACACATAATTCATCACAAATCGCCGGGCAAATGGGTGCAGCATTTGCCGCTGGTATGCCGGGAGGTCCGGGTGGCCCCGGAGGTCCTGGTGGTCCGGCAGCTCCTGCATCCCCGGGTTGTCCCATCGCCCCGGGAGTTCCCATGGCACCTTGAGGATCTTTAGGTCCTTGGATTCCTGGGAAACAAAAGTATTTTGGAAATTATCATTTGCTTTTTGCGCATTTGATATAAGTTTATTCATTCTTAGTCGATATAGTGTGTATAAAACCGACCTCATTAACACCCTAGTCACCAAACGCTTTACAGAGACGTATTTCGCAAAGGTGACCTCTCATGGGTAAAATCCGCTTTCTTGCGGAGCGGGCTGATTATGAGTTGGCTGTTGGTCACCATATTTGTAAAGAAAACTCCTCAGGGTGATCACCTTTGCAGTCAAAACGTTGCAGGAGAGAGTTACCAGACTTCACATTTAATCCTATATTGCGCGCCTGGCGGTGGATTGAAGGTATCAGTGCTACGACTTTTGCGGACTTGTTTCAGCCACAACTCGGCAAACTTTGGCTGTTTTGGCCACTTATGAAACTTGAGTGTCTCCACATGTGCTCGCACTGTATAGAGGTCGGGAGAACGCTTATCATTGTCGCAAAATCCAACAGAACAGCGAGCGTGATTTGGCATTTTAATGTGTTCGCCATGTGTTGGCCGCGCGCTCGCCCCAATCTTTTTGCGCCCCTGGCAAGATGGCGACCATTAACCTTGAATCGGTCTATTGTATTTTTTTTTGTAAGTAATTGTCTCCTCATGGTGCAAAAATGAAAAGAGGCACTGACTTACTTAGTTTTCTAGAATGGTACATGGCATGTACAAGTAACAATTAACCATTTCCTTAGAACGCCACTGATGCATACATCATTAGTCATACCGACACTTGAATTGGTCATGGCATGAATTTAATTTGGTTTTAATTAACTTAAAATGCAAATTCACAAATTTCTTAATCTGTGTACATTACTCTTCAAATTCGAATCCATCAAACAGTTAAATAGTTTTTTTTCTCGCCACAGTCAGTAGACCGACTGTAGAAAGCTTCTAATAGTTTTTAAAATCCCTAAACCAAAGTTTGCTTCTAAATAACGGTCTCTATCGTCCTTAATTTTATTTTCAAATTTTATTTATGTATAGCTAGTCCAATATTCTATCACATTCAGAGAGGTTCCTAAACTTTGCTGTCAAGATCATGTTTAAAAAGGCCTTCTATGTGATAAATCACGAGCTTTTACTTAGGAAGCTATCTATTTATGGGGCCGATGATTTATCATTAAAGTGGTTCAGTGAGTTATATCTTACCGGAAGGAAACAATATGTGCGTATAAATGGCTGTTGTTCCACCAGTAAGAGATTGTTACAAGGATCGATATTAGGACCTATTCTCTTCCTATTTTTTGTGAACGACATCTCTTTAGGTATACGCGATTCATCACCAGACGTTTGTGCTGATAATACAACTTCATCAAAAACGTCTAGCTGGTTTGCGGATAGTTTGCGGAACTTTGTCGCCTCTACTACAATGGATGTTAACTTGAGTGGAAGAAACATTGAACATGCCAATGATTTCAAACGTTTAGGGGTAACGTTAGATCACGATGTTTCACTTAATCGCCAGATTGAGGAGTTATGCAAAAAGTTGGCGGAACGTACTGGACTCCTTCGTCACATAAGTCCTTATTTAAAACGCAGTCAACGAGACATATACTACTCTACGATCATTAAACCTATAATGCTTTACGGCAGTATGATTTAGACTTCTTCCAGTCAAAACACCTTCTGTCGGCTTATTTAACTCCTTAAAGTGAATCCTCTTTTATGCTGAATAATATTTAAATCGATACACTTTAACCTGCAAAAGGCTGAATGGCAATACCCCAGGCTGAATATATAAATGATTTACTTATCAGAGACTCTGAAACACATAATAAATCAACCCGTTTCTGTAATCTTGACTTAAGTTGCCCTCGATATAAGAGAAGGGCAGAAAATGGTCGAACGTTTGCTGTTAGAGCAACAAAAGAATGGAACAAACTAAGTGTGGACCTCAAATGAAGTACTAGCCGTCAAAATTTTTAAGTGTTCCATTTTTGAAAGAATTCTAAATAATCAATTCTTACGCAATTATTCATGTAAATTTTAAAATCTGTAGATAACTACATTTTATAATCTTATTTTTCGATGTACAAAGGCTTATATTCTATTTAAATTACTATTAATATCGTTACAACTACTGCCATTAGTTTGTTTTTTTTTTTTAGGGCCATTAGATTATCAGTTTTATTACTGGCAAATGTTACCCTCATTAAATAAAGTCTTACTTACTTACTCACTTACTTACTTACTTACTTACTAAAATAAAAACGCTCTCTGCACCTGTCTCGTGACAATTTCTTAAGTGTTATTTTCAAATCACTTGAAATTTCCCTATCTTCACTTGCCCAACTCCCCAACCGGCATCTGTAACTGTGCTCAAAACCGTAACCTGTACACGTACAGTACTCATCACACTTCAAATTTGAATCCATCAAACAGTTAAATAGTTTTTTTCCCCGTAAAAGTCAGTGCACTGACCGTAGAAAGCTTCTAATAGTTACTAAAAATCCCTAAACCAGAGTTTGCTTATACATAACGGTCTCCATCCTTCTTATTTTTATTTTCAAATTTTATTTATAGCTAGTCCAATATTCTATCACAATCAGAGAGATTAATAAACTTTGCTCTCAAAATCATGTTTTAAAATACAACCGCTCTCTGCAGTTGTTTCGTGATAATTTCTTAGCTGTTATTTTTAAGTCACTTGAAATTTCCCTATCTTCAATTGCCCAACTCCCCAAAGTCTATAAATGTGCTCAACACCGTAAACTGTGTCGGCACAACTAAGAGTAATTTACATTTATATTTCTGTAGCACGACAAAACCCTCAAGAATTTTTTGTTTTAACTCTTGACGTGTCAATGGACCGTCAATAATGCATGGCTGTGATTAGAGATGATAAAAACCGGAGTCGTCACCCTGTATCAGAATGACTACGACTTGAACTGACAACGTATGAAATTCAAGTCCTCGGTTTATTGGCTAAGTTGATGTGGTTCAGTTTGTACTAGGGACAGAAATTCGTCCAAATAACTCATGTAATTAGTTTAGGATCTGTTTCCTGTGAAAAAGCCGACAAAATGTGACACGTTTAGCCTATCTTTCCGTTAATCATTTGTTTTTCTCTTTATTCCTGTATTTCTTTCAACTTGATTTGCTCTTTCTCAATTTCAAAAGTTGTTCAGCCCGCTTAAAAGACCCTCAAAGAGTTTCCAAATGGAGCGTTTTCCTCTTCTTCCCAAAATCAATACTTTATGGTGGATCTTTTATTGATATTTCGTGAATGTAAACTCGTTGAGGGGAATGGTCTGTGGTCAGGTGCTCACACGTGCGTGAAAGCAAATGTCGGGTAACCTACATCCGAGTCAACGTGCCGGCGAAGTTCTGGTTGAAAGACCGGGGTTACGTCGCAATATGTAATCTTAACAAAATCTTTAATAGCTCCTTTTCAATAACACTTGCAGGAAATTGACATTTCAGTAACAATTAGACATTTCTTAATGACACTGGCACTAAATGTATAACACCGACACTCGAGGTATTCAAAACTTCAATTTAGATTAAAGTTGATATGCATTTTGACATATTTATCACAATTCATGCATGCGACTCTTCATATTCAATTTTTTGTTCACTTTCGTTTCTTCCCATGTTTTCATTTATCGAAAATAGATACTGATTGCAGGAAGCCCGTTACTTTTTTTTTTTTTTTTTAAATTTTCTAATAGAGGGAGAATTTATGTAAGATTGTTGGATTAATATCCACATTGTCTATGATGAATCCTGGGCCAATAATTTCTTCAAAGCTTGGCAGAAAAGATACGTTGAGCTTCGGGGACGTTCAATTTGCAACCCACATCGCTGATCGCTGATTAAGATTCTCAACCCAGACTTCGCATGCTGATATGGTTTGATATAAGCAAGAGAAAAACGACGAAACATTTTAACTTGGATTTATTGTAAACTTTGAAATAAAGATAGAAACTTCAAAGAGCACTAACCGGGAACTTTCTAAAGAAACAGTGCCCTTCTGATTTCTTTGTACAAGTTATATATAAGTTCCTGTCAGTGCAATTAGAACTAACTCCAAGATACCTAGCCTGATTAGTAGTGGCTGATATGTGTTCGTATGTGAATATACCGTGACTTTTTTTTTCTCGAAATATAAAATCATTGCTGGTTGTTTCGTTACAGTTTGACCGCTCCTAGAAAAAATAACAAAACAAAACAAAACAAAAAAAAAAACAAAGTAAGATCAACGACAAGAACAAAAGAGGTTTCTCTTCTGGCAAATGTTTTTTTTAACTGACGAAAGTGAAAGTCCATGGATAAAATTGTATTTGAAGCTTATTTGTTGCACTAAACCTTTTTCCAGACTGTCTTTTTGTTCGCTATAATGTTTTTTGCCTTTTTTTTTTGTTATTCAGCGTCGTTGTTGCAGTCTTTTCCGTTATATCTTTATTTTTCGTTATGTGCATTCTTTTTTGTATTAGTGACACACTGTAGCTGAACAAGCACGCGAAAACAGAAGGAAAGTCAAGACAAACAGTTTAACAGAATACACGCTATGCATAATGAAAATTTGCTTAACAAGCCTGGTAACAAGTTTGCACGAAAGCGAGGTCCGTCGGGCTACTGTGTTTTTCTTCCTTCGGAGGCTTTTACCTTGGTTAACACAAAATGAGCTCGGTTGCAAACAATCTAAAGCTTTCAGATGCAGATGTTCCTGGTTCATCACTAAGTGGGAGAGCTCCAGCCAATTTAAAAGTACAAGAACTAAAATTCTGGCTAAAATGCAGAGGAGATCCCGCCAAAGGTATAAAGACGAAAGTCCAACTTGTTAAAAGGTAAGACAACAACGATTGAACCTACTTTCAAAATGTCAAGAAGCTCATTGATATTATTAATTGGCCATGAAAGAAAAGAAAAACCCTAAAATGTTCTAATCAATCCAAAGAGATATTGAATTCAGATTGTAAAGTTATAGGTCGCTCAGACTCGATCGTCTTCGATTGCACCTCATTCGATACGAAATGAAATGAAATATGAAATGTATAAACATTTACGCTTCGAATAGACTTTATTTTCGTCTGGATCCACTACATTTTTGTCTTTTCCAGCCTTGATATACTCTTCTACCCTTTATATTAAACGAGAGAAATTTCAAGTGCTTTTATATGTTGATCCAACATATGAACGTATCGAACGAGGTGCGGAACGCAATCTCAATCGAAGACGATCGAGTCTGAACTAACTATGGTCTGAGCGACCTACAACTTTACAATCTGAATTCAATATCTCTTTGGATCGATTAGAACATTTTAAGACTTTTCTTTTCTTTCATGGCCAATAATATCAATGAGCTTTTTGAAATTTTAAAAATAGGCTCAATTGTTGTTGTCTTACCTTTTAACAAGTTGGGCTTTCGTCTTTAGAACTTTGGCGGGATCTCCTCTGCATTTTAGCCAGAATTTTAGTTCTTGTACTTTTGAATTAGCTGGAGCTCTCCCACTTAGTGATGAACCAGGAATATCTGCATCTGAAAGCTTTAGATTGTTTGAAACCGAGCTCATTTTGTGTTAACAAAGGTAAAAGCCTCCGAAGAAAGAAAAACACAGGGGCCCGACGGACCTCGCTTTCGTGTAAACTTGTTACCAGGCTTCTTAAGCAAATTTTCAATATGTATAGCGTGTATAAACTGTTTTCTTATTTCATTAGATATAGGAAAGTTCGAACACTACATCTCAATGCATACGTAAGTTGGTTTAATTTTCCTTTCCACTTTGGGTAAACTATTATCTAACTCACCTCAAAAACCACATTCGTTCCATTTACGACTTTTAAAGAATATGTGATTCCAGAGTAATCTAATTGAATGCACTTATACTCTGTGCTTCTTCCTCTCACGGTCATAAAATTAAGTACTGCAAGGAACAAAACAGATCAAGTTATTAGCATAAACGCGACTGCACTATTAGAAAACAGATCGAGTTATTAACATAAACGCAACTGCACTATTAGAAAACAGATCAAGTTATCAGCATAAACGCGACTGCACTATTTTAAAACAGATCAAGTTATCAGCATAAACGCGACTGCACTATTAGAAAACAGATCAAGTTATCAGCATAAAAGCGACTGCACTATTAGAAAACAGATCAAGTTATCAGCTAAACGCGACTGCACTATTAGAAAACAGATCAAGTTATCAGCATAAACGCGACTGCACTATTAGAAAACAGATCAAGTTATTAGCATAAACGCGACTGCACTATTAGAATGAACCATGAACTTTTTACCATTCTCCCAGCACAGATATTATCATTATTACTGCTATTATTATTATCATTATTGATTGTTATTAGTATTGATTATTATAATTATTGATTGTTATTATATGTAATCTATTTATTTTACACCAACTACTCTGTCTTTGCTGAAATACCATTTTATCCTTATACTGGCATGTATAATTCTCTTTAGACAAATACTCTTTATTCTTTAAGATTTTCATTGATGTCACCATTGAAACGAACTGTCATTTATTTATTTTCAAGAGTATTGGGATTGATTGGGCAATTTCGAGGACTATTCTTTTCCGCTGATCGAGACGGAGTAGTAACGACACAGTCTTGGCCGTCAATGATGGTGGAGTACACAAATACACCAAAATTGTAGTTTAGATTAGGGTTTTGTAGTTTAGATTAGTTTAGATTAGTAGAGTAGGGTCCAATCCCTAACACCACTGTAATCTCAGTAATACTACTCACTATAATATCTATACATTATCCAGCAACCAGGGAAAGAGAATACTCAAACTTATCAGGTAGAAGTTTTTGTCTTGATCTAAAACCAAATTCTCATGACTAACTTACAAGAAAATGTAGAGCAGCTAGAAAGGAGAATCAACAAACGAATAATAGGTTAAATAACTCGACTGAAAAATCAATGAGGATCAGTTCCGACTTATTGAGAACCAAGTTGTGGCATTCTTTTTCGTCCTGTCGACAGTTCCCTTCCCCTCAGTAACATCTCTACTTGTGTAATACTCACTTGTTAATGCGTCAGTGGTTTTTCTGCCACTGACGAATGTTTTACACTGTCTCTTTCCGTTTGTAACTTCACAAATGTCAGTGTGAATCTTAACCAGATTACCTCCGGGACAGTGATGTCTCCTTAACTCCGAGGAAAGACTCTTCTTCGGCGCTCCCTCGCATAACAGCGTGCTATGAATTGCAAGTGGTATCTGAAAATAAAGACATTGGAGACATCAGTGTAATCCAGGTTTTCCTTGTATGGCTTTGTATAAGGATTATGTGCCATCAGTTACAAAATATTGGAATTCGCAAAGGGTTCAGGAGAGTAATTTAGCTGTTATTTCATTTATCAGTCGAAATGAATCCTTCTGACCTTATTAACTTTAAGTCATTCCTATCATTATATATTAGTTCGATATTTATTCAGTTTGGTTAGCGGAACCTGACCAGTCGTTTGATTTCTTTGCTCGTTATTTCTTACCGTAGTCAGCATTTCGCTGACCACAGGGAAAAACGAGAAAGTTGCAAGAAATATTAATTGAAGATGCCTGAGGATGACTTGCACCAGGGAATTTTTTACTATTTTACCAGTATCGATTCGCCTGATTTACTAAATTGACTAATATAACTCGGTTGACCGACTGTTTCAAGGATTTATGCGGCAGCAATTACTGTTAAGTGTCCAAACGTGACCACCTACGCAGAGAATGCGCTAATGACAAACAAATTATGTAAGACGTGACATGATTTGTTGAATTTGTAAATTTAGATAATTCATTTACGTTTGGTTTGGTTTGACATTTTTATTGCTGAATCTAGTTTAAAAAAGTAAAAGAAGGTAGTGCAATTAAAGTGTTAGAGAAGGGCAAACAAGCTGGGAAGTTTCTTGAGAATATTCGAGAAGCAGTAAGAGTACCTATATAAATAACCATGCCGGATTCACGCAATCATCGAAAGGCAGATATCAAATAGAACATGTACATTAAAAATTTTAAGGACCCTGGGAATTAGAAACTGCATAACAATGAGAAACCCTTTCCATTATCAAATGATACTGTGTGAATGTAGTAAACGTCCAAACATACAAAACCTCTTTTAGTCACGCCCAATTCCAGAACAGGTGATAGACAACCCAGAGAAGAAACCCATAAAAACCACTCAAACTAAATTTTTTAAAGGGTTCAAGTAATCAAAACTTTAGACAAACCGAGTACAAGCAACTACAATGAAGGAAACAATTTCAATTCAAGTTTGACCATACAAAATTCTGAGTCCCCATGCAGAATTTTTGCCTCGTCCCGCGCCCGCGCTCGTGACAAGACGAAAAACAACTTTCTCTATTTCTTTACCGAGCTCAAAACTTACCATCTTTCTTATTCTAACTTTAAATCATGTTTTGCTTTGTTGTAACTATAATAGATTGGGATGAAGGGATGGCAATAAGAAATAAGGACATCTTTTGCTTACCAGAAATAAAAGTTTGACATCCATGTTAGTGCTCTTAAAGGATATCGACGAAAGAACATCAAATTATAAACCAAAGCCTGGCTATGAACGGTTTAACATTATGTCCACTATATATATATATACTTTCCCCTCGATTTTTTTCTTCAGTTCTAACTGTATCCTCATGTTGAAAAAATGAAAAAAATTTAATGATAATCCTCCACAAACGACGATTACACACCCTACCTTTTAGAACTAGGTTAAAGTTAACCGTAACAACAATATGAGTGCTTAGAAAAGTCAATACTTCAAAATGAGTTTCAATTACATTAATTGAATTTTTCTTGACCTACTTAGTTTTTTATTTTCAAACAGCTAAAATATACCTCATGCCGTTTACAGAAACATTTTTTTTTTTTTCCGTGTCTTTTCTATTTTTTCCCCTTTGCAAAATTAAACAGTATGGTTTAGTTTAAAGATATCAAATTCTTAAACATTCTTGCCGAAATTAACTGAAATCTCCAAATCAGCTAAATTAATTTATTACGTTGGTTGATAGTAACAAAATATAGAACGTTGCAAACACAACATATAAACAAGTAAAGAAAGATTTCGTGAGATCAATGTAGGAGTTGATTAAGTGTTTTTCTCCTTTAAGCTGAGCTGTGCTTTCCGGTTAGCATAAATCGGAAGTAAAGCAAACTTCAGAATGGAACTGACAGGATGGCTATGGTATTTAAACACGTTTTGCGGTCTTTTGAGATAAACGATATTAAAACATAAACTGGTTTATGCGTGCAGAAAATTTTTACCACACACGTGTTAGAAGTCAAAGGATAACATTACAACTTTGATGTAGTCTATAGGTGAACTCGTAAATGTCACGAATAAGCCATAAAGAACGTACATGGTGGGCTAACTAGTGAAAAGAGCTTTAATTCATTCAGGCTTGCACGAATAAACCCAAATATTGTCCATTGACGAGTTGTAATTTTTTCGCTTCTTTTTTCTTATATTTCTAAGTCTTCCTCTCCTCCAAAAATGCTGAAATATTCATAATAATCATGTAGCCTTAAAAGGGGGCGTAGTGTGAGATTTTAAAGGTGTACGCAACGTGCGGAAATTGGGGGCGTAGAAGGCGCCCCAAACGAGGGGTATCCACCTGGGGGTATGCTCCCGAAGAAAAGTTTGAAATTTAGAGTCTCGGAAATGCCATTTCCAACTATTTCCGAGGAACTTTTTTGTAAATAAATGCGACGGAAAATGTAGTAGTTAGCTGTTTATTTTACCTATCTCTACAGTTTTAAAGGTTGTTTCTTTCCTAAAATAACCAGAGATTCAACAAGTCTAGGAAGCCAAATAACGTTTCTTGTCGTTTATGAATTGATGAAAAGGTTTGATTTCTTTGCTCGTTATTTCTTAATTCCGACGAACTTTATGGCGTATGCGTAGGAGTGTAATTCAAGCTGGGGAGGTTGTGAGAAAAATGGCCGGGGATGATGGTACTAATGAAATAGTTAAGCAATTTTCACCTCAAGTAGCAGAATAATCAATTATGCGGAGTTGTTTACACATCGCCGTGCCTCTACATCTCGGAAGGGCAAAAAACAATGGAGGACATTTTTCAAGATAAAAATCAGTGATAATAATTTTGAACAACGTTAATTTCGACCTCGCTGAGGTCATTTTCAAGCTGATGAAGAGGAAAATTTTTACATATATGTACTAAATTCAAGACGTAGGAATGATAAAGGCGATAAAATATGGAAATATGTAAACGCTAGGCGTAAAATAGAAGTGATAAAATTGCAAAGGAGACAATACGAATAAATTAATATTAGAATTGACGAAAGTAAAACTATAAATTATACGAAAATACCGTAAATTAATATGAAAATAGCTTTGCGCGGATTGAGTCTGACTGTTTGGTCAAGCTTGGCTTAATTTCTTTTAAAAAAGCATCTCGTAAATTAGGCAGTCCAGGTCTAAGCCGAAAATTTGGAACTGACATTTCTCCTGTGTACACTGACAGAAAGATCGGATATGAGTTAAAACCAACGGAAAAGAAGCCCCAACATCATCAATCAGAAGCGTGTTGTGTATTATTTTAAGTGGGGTCTGTGCGATGCAGACTACGTCGGCTACACATGCCAGCACCTCTACCAATGTGCTGAAGAACACAAAGCGTCTCAGTCTTAAATCAGGAACCACATTAAAGAGCGGCTTGGGGCATACCCCAAGTGACTTGCGACAGAGTATCAAAATCCTGAAGAAATGCCTGAAGAAATGGACTGCCTACTTTACGAGATGCTTTTTTATAAAAGAAAATAAGCCAAGCTTGCACAAACAGTCAGACTCAATCCGCGCAAAGCTATTTTTATAATAATTTACGGTATCTTCGTATAATTTATAGTTTTACTTTCGTCAACTCTCATATTAATTTATTCGTATTGTCTCCTTTGCAATTTTATCACTTCTATTTTACGCCTAGCGTTTACATATTTCCATATTTTATTGCCTTTATCATTCCCACGTCTTGAATTTAGTGCATATATGTAAAAATTTTCCTTTTCATCAGCTTGAAAATGACCTCAGCGAGGTCGAAACGTCGTTCAAAATTATTAGCACTAATTTTTATCTTGAAAGGCTTTTCTAGAGGACATTTTTGTTTTCAGAAGAGCGACCTAAGTTGATCATGGTAGTGAATTTGATGATCCAAGTATTGTACTTGAATACATGGCTATGAAATTTGAGAATTTGGGCAATAATGTCTAATCTTAGGTGGGCAAAAGTAAGAGTATTCAGACTGGGAATGAAAGCTAATGTTAAGAAAACTTCTAGGAAACTTAAAGACTTAAACCTCTGACAAGCTCTTTAAGAATTCGTCATGCTGTTCTGCACTCGACAAAAAAGGACAAATGCGTTCGACGCTGATAGTTTTAGGAAACGTGTTTTGCTTTATTCGGGTTTTGTTAGCTTTTTGGACAATTTGAACCGTCTAATCAACCTTAGAAACCTTGTCCGTATCGGTATGCACGCCACGCTGAGTCCACAACAGTTGTGATTTTTATAAGTGATACTATGATATTCATTGTTTTGATTTGGTCTTAAATTTCCATGAAGGGCTGTTCAAATGATCCTTAACTTGTATCGAAGACCGTAGGATAAACAATAAGAATCAAGGGTACATATAGGTTTAGGTATGGTCAGAATGGTTTACTAGTTACTTGAATATCTTATGTTAGAGTTTTAATATGTTGTTCGTGTCTCTATTTAGTTCAAAGGGAAGTTTTGTCCCTTTTTAATTCCTGACTGCTAGTGTCGATGCGTGTTCTTACCGTATGGGTTCATTCTTCAATTTGTTCCTTCCAAAAGCCGCCTGATGGAAGTTCCACTTTTAAGTTCTATTTGCCCACTATTTTATCATTATCATTCATTTTTTTTTTTTATGCAAGAGATTTTGTCTGTATGAAAGAAACACGTGGATCGAATTTTTGTTAGTTCTTGGTTTCTTAGGCAAAGGTTTTTTTTTTTCCCAATACAAGGTTTCACGCTTTTCTTCAACACAAGATATTAAGTAAAATGAAAAACAAAAAAGTTAAAATCATGAAAACAAAAAGTTGATTGAATAAACAAATAGATAGATAAATAAATAAACAGCACGCGATTACAATTAGGGGTGGCAAATGGTAAATGCGAGACTTTGCGAGACGGCGAGACTAGCGTTTTTCTTTGCGAGCCCGAGACATTTTGACTTTTTCGATTGCGAGACCGAGACTTCAAAGGGTTTTGAGTGCAAGCGCGAGACATTAAGACTCTTAAATTGCGAACCCCAGATTTGCTTGAGAGCTATGAGAATGAGCTAGAATGAGCTTGTACAAAAGTCTCACAAAGGATCCTTTTGTTGTAAACCCTTGTACGAAACATCAGATTTGAAGAACTGTCAACAGTCAATAAATTCAATTTTTTTCCTGGACATGACCTAATTTCCTGTCAAGAGGTTTCGCTTGGTCGTTTCCCTTTGATTTTTTTGACTGACGTGCTGCCACTTACAACTCAAGTTGTCTGGAAGTAGTCAGAAAGAATGCGCGGCCGTGTTAGAACTCAGTTGAGTGTGAGGGCCACAAGTTTATTAGCCTCTGGCTATTAAGTGCTACCCTCTTTAAATAAAGGCTTTCATTCATTCATTTCCTTCGAGGTGGAAGCGTTCAAAACAATGAAGGAAACCGAAATGGGCATAAGGTCTTCTTCTTCTCATCGGAAGCGAAACCACGAATCACGTAAGTACTCTATATATAACTGTTGGTATTTATGAATGTGGCGACAATTCACTGTTCGTCTACCAGTAAAACTTCAATCCCGGCCTCGCGAAAACAACCACGCCACGCTTGGCCGCTAGTCAAGTCCCGCGGTCCTATAACTGTAAGCTACTATAGCTAGCTTTGAAAGATCTAGGCCGCAAGTCGCACTGATGGTGGTTTTACCTGGGATTGTTTGCCCAAGATGGCAAAAGTTGGCAAAGTAGGTCGAACTATTAAAAATACACTCGATCGCTTTCCGGCGATCGCGTCGAAAGCGGGGAAATCAAAACCACCAGCTGTGTGTACAGGAAATGAATGTTAATATCCAAAAGATTAATTTTTCTGGAAAACAAAGTTAATTCAAACTAAGTATTTGATTAAGGGTCTATTAAGCATAACATTTTCTTATTTGTTTGCTTATTTTAATTTATAGAAGACGTCATTTTAAAAAAACTAACAAACGAATCGGGACTTCGAGACCCTTAGCCTTGCAAAAAATCGAGACTCCGAGACGCCTTCGATTCGTATAAAAAACGAGACTGCGAGACGCACATAACCGCTGAAAACGAGACTGTGGGATCTACGAAATTCGACTAAAATTTTGCGAGACCCTGAGTTTTTGAAGGACCATTCACCACCCCTACAATTCGAGCTGCATTTAGAAATAAAGAGAATGTTCCATTTTTAAATCCTATTATTTTTACTTCTTAATTCGTGTACGGCACAAGACTGTGATAGCATTCCAAGAGTGATAAATGGTCGCATACATTTTCGCGCTGCAGAAAGCTGTGATAGTCATATGTATATTCTCATGAAAATCACTATGAGACTGCGTATTATGCATTAGCGATAACCCTTGACCTACAAATAGACAAATGGACGCCGCACAATGGGCGATTGATGGAACTCATAGACACAGCTAAAGTTGGAAAGATATTGGCCTCCTATTCCTTCATCGACATAATATGCGTGAAGTGTTTTGTATGAGAGCAAACAAAAGACAATCAGCAATCTGCAAATAAAGAATGTTAACACCAGATCGGTCAGACCGGATCGCTCTTACCGAGTGTTTTAACAAGAACGGATTACATTCTCAACGTGTAAACAGCTGGCCATGAAAGTCACGGAACAAGAATAAAGACGTCAAATTTACATTTTCTAATATGAGCATTTGGAGACATGTTATGGGTCTACCTTTTTGGTCTTAACCTTAGCCTACGTTGTGTGTACCCAATGCACGGATGTTTTCATGTCTTCTAAAGAGATTTCCAAGCGTAAAATTTTTTAGCTGCAACAGAGACGCTATTATTAGATACCACTTTAATAGCTTACCTCTGCTTGTGCATGGACGACTGATTTCAGTGTGTAAATTCTACTTAAAGTACACTTGACATTATGGTAAATGAATTTTGCCCCCTGTCTGAAAGTTGAGATACGTCGATAAAAGACACCTTTGCCTAGATTTGATCTTGAGCCGTACATGCCGTGAGTCACTTTTAGCGACGTTGGAGAAAAGAAAGAGACTTTCAGCGACGTTGGAGAAAAGAAAGAGACTAAAAATGGAAAGATTCCACAAAGGTTAGAACTGACAAACAAGTTTTATGATTCCTACAATTTCTAGAAAGACAGTGGCTTTTCTATCGTTAGTATGACTTCAATTACCAAATCTTACTTGATAAAGTTAGCTTCCTAAAACCATAGGGCCGATTATTTATACGCGAGGTCTAACTCAAACCACGGTTTTACGCAATCAGCGAGCTTCAGCCTTTCTCCTGTTAAGAGTATTGATTTGATCAAATAAATGTCCTTCCATTGTTAGCTTTCGGCCTTCTTTGCCCTGCTCATAAAAATAAATGTTCAGATGAAAGGTTCAGCTAAATAGAGGCTTGTTTAGGAGCGGTTTTGCTTGTTTAGTAAACAACGGCTAAACTTTGTTTAGATATTCACACCGTAATCTCCAATATATTTTAGACTTAAATACGAACCTGTTGTATTCTAATACATGATCAAGTACCACCTAGGGATGCTACTTTCGTGCGACCACCGTGGTAGAAGTGATATCAAACTTTCACAAACGGTCCTCGAGCAAGAAACATAACTACTCTTCTACAACTTGAAATGTTTCGTAATTGAAGTCAGGGCACCTTGCAACCAAACGGTTGTATCGGTGCGGAAAATATATTCTCTGCACGACTTAGAAACATAAAGATAAGATTTTAGACCACTTTAATTCTGACTATTAATCACGATAACATTTTTTTAAATATCTAGATGAATTTGTAAACGTCACACAGAGGCCAAAACGTTCCCATATATAGGACGCACTAGATAAAACCAAATAAGATAGGATTACATATTGCCCGCAGCGCCCGTGCGTAAGATGAAGCGAATCCTGTGTTCTGATTGGCTACCCGAGCGGGCAAGATGGACACATCTCGCCCGCTCGGGATTTCCCGCATTGATCCCGCGCATGAAAAAAACAGAATAAGAGCTAAGTTCGTAACTCTTGGACAATTTCGGCGATGGAAACGCAGAAAGCGACGGAAGATAGTCAAAACAAAGGAAACGGAAAGGACTTTCTTGAGTTTGTTGTGCTACAAACTTAGTTGGATTTCTTTCCCAGCTCTCGAAGGAAACAAGTCATTCTTAACTCTTAATAAAGCGAAATCTTTTCGCAAGATAATAAATCCTTTATTAACCAAGCTTGTTCGGTCAAGATGGCTGGATATTAGCCTCGTTCTTTTTCCGCATTTTTATGGACCTCAACTTCGTCTCGGTCCATAAAAATGCAAAAAAAGAACTCGCCCAATATCCAACCATCTTGACCGAACAAGCTTGGTTAATAACGCATATTTATTTGACATCAAATACACGGGAAGTGGTCTCCCAATCTTCCGAGCCCTAGGCTCATGATATAAGTGTTTCAATAAATCGACTACTATAATTTTGTTTTAAGTTTAGCCTACTACTTCTAAAAAAAAGACAGCACAAAGTCCTTGGAATGAGAAACATGGCTAGCATTCCACAAAATGTCTCGTAAGAGAGTTTAAACTTTTACCTTGCATTACGTATTTGTCACACAGTATTAACGAGAGGTCTTACATTATTTTCGCCCAAAATCTTAGATACGTCAGAAAAAGAAGACTGATTTATGCTAGTTTTGAAGGACAATGATTTCGATAATAGCCAGATTGATGTCAGGTGTCAATTTCGAACTGCTTTCCAGCAACCCAGATCATCACACTTTGTGCCTCATTGGATCACTACAGCAAATCATTGCTTACAACAGACAAGCTACGTACATGAATATATTGAGACAGCGATAGCATCACAATGTATTTCCTCAAAATGAAGACAAATAGATCGATACATGTACATTCAGTCAGATCTTGATAACTCGCTATAAACATCGACGTTGAACTGAACTTTGAATTGAAGAAGATAGATGAACTTGTTCTTAATGCATCGTCACTACAGTATCTATCTGCTCTACGAATTCCTTTCCATAAGTCATTTGGCTGATATCTTCCCTTCAGCGTAGAAACTGAGTCATTGTAGAGGGACTAGGTAAGCATTCAGTCAGTAAAAGCAGCCATATCTCATAAAAACTCTTTGAAACAGTGAGATATCCCTTTTCTTTTCGATATAGATCGTTTTCACTCTCAGCCAATAAAAAATAAATCGAAAACTATTCCATGGATAAGGTCAGGAAATTGCAATGTTACATAGGAGAAAGGTAAAAAAGACACTCCTTCAAGTCTAAGGCCTTTTCGTTTTTCCAAACTTCAAATATTCGTCAAAATGTTTTGCACAAATTTGCAGAGCCCAGTATGGAGCCGCCATGTTGGTGCACCTCTTTGGTCCACCAATATGGCGGCTAGAAAATAATATAAACATTTGGAACTTACTTTGGCTATTCGGTCGACTGATTATCTGAACTGAACCAACAAACATAAATAAACACACTTTTTCTAACACTTAAACTCCTAAAAAGACTAAAAATCACTAGATAAGTGTATATTTTTCGACAGACACGATCAGAGCTGTATGTCACGCACAGCCACAACTGCGAACTTCAAATTGCGCTGGTTTCCAAACTAAGCACTCTATTGAGCTGAAAAGTTGAAAAGAGATATTACTTTAATCGCCCTAATACCTGAGGATAAAAATATTCGTGGCTCTTTAGTTTTAAATTTTGGAATTTGATGACGTCACCTGAAAACGATCTATTAGAGAAATCCACAGTACAAAGTATCATAGAGAACTTGTCCCTTACCAAAATACTAATGTAGGGAGAAAACCCTGGACTTTTCAGAACTACTTTAATTATACGAACTAAACTTTGGAAGGTTTTTGCCAATCTCCTACAAAGTAGATAACTTTGATTTAACACCTAGTTTGTATTTCTTGGTCTCTTTCCCTCGTTACTTATATGAAGTGTCTGGTGCTGTTATTTTTATTTTTTTTTTAAACCGCCGGTTTTTTTTTTTCTTTTATTTATTTATTTATTTTTTTTTTTGTGGCTTTTTCCTTGTGGTCAATATTAGGTCAATATTGACCACAAAAAAACCCTCTATTCGCTCCGACGAAGGGCTAACGCTCGAAACGTCATTTACGTTTGTTTAGTTAGTATTTTGTAACAACAAAGAACGTGAGTGTTGTCAGCAGTGATACTTTAAAGTAGGGCTATACTTCTCCATTGCTAGTAATGTTTATTGTAATTTACATTTTCGTAGTTTTTTTGATGAAAAAGTTATAATGTCACTATCGAAGATTGATAAAAACTGTCTGCATTCCTCTTCATATTTCCTTAAAATCAGGGACTAAATCAATTTTCCTCTTGTAGGATCATTTTATCCAGTTGGTAACAATCAATGTTTGTGATATTTAATTCTGAAAAGTTGGTTGAGAGGATCTAGTTTGTGATCAGGTAATTCGGTTATGTCAACTAAGTTGAAATTGTAAATTAGCCACCGTCACGGTAAGGAGTTATAAAGCTGACGTTTCGAGCGTTAGCTCTTCGACATTCGCTCTGACGAAATGCTAACGCTCGAAACGTCAGCTTTTTAACTCCTTACCGTGACGGTGCCTAATTTACAATTTCAACTTAGTTGAGACAACCAAATTACCTTGTTACCCCCAACGACGCAGCACCACAGTTTCTTTAGAAACTTTCCTCCTTTATTAGTTTGTGATCAGATTGAATACATTTTTCCCCAGCTCCCTCTTCAAACCTGCCTTACTTTATATTATTTTCAGTAGAGAGTTAAGTTGACGCCATAGCATTCTCGTTAATGTGTGCAAAATAGTGAAGTGAAAGCCTGGAAGTGTCACTCTGTTGATCTCAGTAAGAAACATACCGTCGATCCTCAAATTTTTCAGTATTAGAATCACTGCACCACGGTCACAGTGTGCCAACACTTTTCAAATCGATCGCTTTCGGTTTAGCCAGAGCAAAAGTATGACCAACTATGGATGCTACTAAATAATAATAGATGTATGTACTTTCTCAGGTTTCTTACTTGACACGTAAGTACTTCTTCGTGTTTCCTCCTTAGTACTTCCTCAGGTTTCTTACTTGACACGAAAAACTCAACGTCAGTAAAAATTTAATTTTGGGGACATAGAGAAAGTGTGCAACTAACACAATATCATCATCTTTTAGAACTTGCGATCTTCCTGCCGACTAATGATTCACCTGCACGTCAATTACTAAAATATAATTATCAAAATTTGGTGTTTTGATATTTGATATGATCTCCTTTTTAAATCTTTACGATATCGCCAAGTTGTTAACGCTTCGTTTACATAAATAACTTACGCTTGCCAATGTCAGAGGAAAGAAATGCATATGGTTTGCTGATGACTGAGATGGCACGAAGTGTCCATTAAAGTCTTCAACGAAATGAAATGGATGACATGTTTTTAGGTAACTGAAAGTAAGAATGCACATCAAAATTCGTTTTATATTTGAGAGTTTGGAGAAGACGTGCTTGAAAAAGGAGGGTGCTGTTATGTAATGTTCTGTACCGATGACCGAAATAGGCATTTTCGCAACAAACATTTTCATCTAATTTACTGGAAAAACTACCTTCATCGTTTGAGGTTGGGCATTGACCAGCTGATATCATTAATAACTCAGAACCACCGCTTGGAAACATAGATACGCTGCCGGTAAACGAAATAGCGAACGTTCGAGGAGTTCTGGAAGGACCTAAATATAGGTAAATTAATACAACTGATTAAACGCGTTGTCAGGGGGAGAAAAACACGGAAGAACAGCTTGGGCTCTTGTGACTTATTTGAAACTTGTTTATCCTTAATATAGTCTGATCCATTTTGTAGGCATTAAAAGATTGCGCCCTCCTCAATTGAAAAACATTCCTTGATATAAAAGAGTATCAAACATGAAGGATTGACGTCACTATCAGGTTTCGCAAAGCAAGAAAAGGATGTCAGAGAGACTGATGTTTTCTTTAAGAAGCAGATGATTACATATTAGTCGATACCGTTGAAGGAAAAAGATCTCCAATTGTACATAGACTATGGATAATTAATAACACTCTGAAAATGTCGGCAGAAATATGTCAATCATCCAACAAGAGATAGCTTCATCGTATTTAGAAATTTAGAGATTCCAATACACCGATTTACCTCTATTACCATTATAATTATTATTATTATTATTATTACAATCATTATTATAGAATTTAATAATAGTTTTGTTCTTGGAAGTTTAAAGTTCTTATTTCATAGTTTTTATTCAAATACTGTCTTCGCAAGAACACAAATGTCATGGTACAACAGACGTAAACTTTTTACGTGAGGAGGAAAACATTTGAAATTTGGAGACATTATCAATACTATGTACTTATTGACTAAGTGGGAGGGCCAGACAGAAAAATCTTTGGCTTGTAACCATGACGTACGGACCGGGCGCAGTGAGGTCCGTGCGTCATGAATGAAAGCCAAATATTTTCCCTTCCTTCACGACCAAACTCAGTCAATAAACATTTTATCATATGAGCACTGGTTAAGTTTTGAAAGTTTTGAAAATTTTGTTTTAGCTTGATAGGACGCGATAGAACTGGTGCGCGCGGGAAATCCACAAAAACGTTACAATAAAAACTTTTCCTTCAATTTTTTTTTTCGAGTCAGAATAAGAAACTCACAATTAATCGAAAAACGTGACCCATTTTCTCATTTCCCATCACTGCCGCCCTGCAACAATAGCGAAGAAAGGTTTAATTTTTTTGCAACAAAGCCGAGCAACTGCACTAGGACCAGAAGATGGAATGTAAGTTGAATCATCATTTCCTAGTTCGTATTTCCTCGCTAGTTCATGATCAATTCAGGTAAACATTTAAGACCCAATCATTTTTAGTTGAATGAGTGATAATAAAAATGTATATCGATGAAATATTTACCGACATAACATGTGAGTGGCAACACTCCAATGCCATTAGGTTTAACTAAAGGCTGTGATAGGAATTTACCCTTCCTCACCTTAAACATCAGAGAGAGTTAGTCTTTGCTAGTTTAATTTAGAAAAAAGAGAATATAACTTATGCCAAATTTAGACTAACAGAAAATGTTGAGTTAAACCACGTTTAATCAAATGGAAAAAAAGACAGAACGTGCTCATTGAGTAATAACTGACTTAAATCTTAGCTGCGCGACAAATATCAGTTTAAGCAACTTCTTTAAAGACAACCATTTTGAACTGTGTTTAAAAAAACATCTTCAAAACGCGTTTTTGCTTTAGTATTAATAATCGTTACAAGGTTAAGCGTCAACGTATTGTTCGTTAGTCGTTCAAGTAGACGTGGTAAGAGATTCTTGGGTATCATTAAAGAGGACACCTTGAATAATGAAATTTTAATGTTGCTTAATTTGGGCTTATTTTCATTTATTTTGAGTGTTCGCACTTTACTCACCCAAATTCTCAAACTCTGAAGAAGGCATATAGATAAACCCAGTAAACATGGAAGTTAAACCTGGAATTTATTTGTTGCTTCGTACTACTCGGAAACTTTTATGAGCAATATTTCTTTAGAGACGTTTTTTTTTTTTATTTGCACATGTACCGTATAGCGCGATTATCAGGGTCGTAAGCTCTATTGAATTAACAAGCGGTGATGTGGTGGGAATGAAAAGCCCTCCAGCGAAGTCTGAAAACCTCAGTGACTGAATGACTTAACGCAATACATGTATCTTGAATTCTTTTTTACATAATTACACAATACTCCTAATTGAACGTTGATGCATCAAAACACGTTGTATTCTCGTGATGGGTCCCATTCAATAAGCGCAAATCTGAAATGGGGCCAAAGAACACGCAATTATTTACCGTGACAGTTTGATTGATTATCCATTAACTATCCTTAAAACACTTCTACAATGAAATATGATCTTTGTGGGCAAGATTAAAGAGAATAGTTATGATTAGAAAGCGATGTACTTCCGCTGAGGATTTCAATCAATCGTCTCAAATTTTTCTCATGATTTTTAGCACGTTAACATTTGGCTTGCCTAAAATACCATCAATCAACATTGCCACGGAAAGTAATTATCACCAACCGCAAAGCTATTATCATATTTGTGGGCGGAAAAAGTACTGATTTATTTGTCTTTTTTGTTTCGCGAGTCATACTGAAAACGTCACGTCGAAAGCAAAAATACACATTCAAATAGTTCCCTTCCATACCGACACTATTTTGGTCTTTAACCCACCCTTAGTCCAACAATCCAGAAGCAAACAGTGCAAATATCTCTCATCAAATCTCTATGAAAGCAAAGAGGTGCTTTGTACCTTTATACACTCTTATCAAACAAACAAACTACCGTAACTCCGGTGCATAATTGTGAACGTCTGTGTTCACTGTAAAGGTGTCTATCCCGCCTACGTAAAACATTCTAATAAAAAGTTCAATTGACTTAACTCTGCGCAGCTTTACGCATTCCAACAAATTAATTTCTAATGAATAGTGTGCAATCCCCACAGAGTTAAGAAAGATTTTATCAATAACAATTTTTACCATTATTGATAAGGAAGACGCCTATTAATGGGTCTGTTTGCCTTCTGATTATCTTTACAAAGTTTCTTAAAAAGTGCAACAGGTGTTGTTGCTAGGTGCGACAACTGTTGTTACATACTGTGAAGGTGTCTCATTGCAAAATGCGACAATTGCTTCTTTTACAAAGCGCAAAGATTTTTGCAATTGTACCAGCACAGACTCGCCCAGATTTCATTTGAAACTCGTTTTCTAACGGTAGCGAGAGTGATCAAAGGAAATGTGAAACATCATCTCTCAAAATAATATGCACTTATTGACTGAGTGGGAGGGCCGGACTGGGAAATATTTGGCTCTAGGTCACGACATACGGAAAAAGCCAGCGAGGTCCGTGTTTCATGAACGTCCCGTCCAGCCCGACCTAAATCAGTCAATAAGCATTTTATCATGACCTCTGACTAAGATTTGGAAAATTCTGAAAAGTTTCTTTTAAATTAAAAAGGACGCGACAGACTAGTGCGCACGGGACAACCACAAAAAAGATTTTACAATAAAAACTTTTATTTTTTCTTTTCGAGTCACAACAAAGAACAGACGATTAATTGAAAATTGTGACTTATTTTCTCTTTTTTTTTTTTCCACTGCTGTCACTCGTTTTTTTTGCAACAACAGCAAACAATGTCGCCGCATAAGTACACCAGGGCCGGACGACTTTTTCTGGACCGGCTCACGTCAACCTGTCCGGCCCTACGCACGTCAGCTGTCACTATGGTATTCAATGGGATAGCGCGAGCGGGGCCGGACCCGGACGGATCATATATGATAAAATTGCTTCCGAATAGAGAGATTTTATCCATTAAAATTAAAAACAATAAATCCCTGCACCATGTAAGATCAATTGTTCATCTTCATGTCCACCTACACTTGCTCAAGACTGACAATAAGATGTGCATTATTAAAGAAAAAAAAAATTCCTTTCTTGAGATTAAAAATAAAAAAAAATAAATAATGTCTTTCTGGTTTCAAGGAACTACGGATGGAAACCTTAATGACTCGACAAAAATCCTTGAGGGTTATATTTTTTTCCTTAATCTGCTCACCGCACGACGATGTTGCCTTTTATAGAGATATCGTCATTATATTTTGGAAGATTTAAAGACCCTATCGGTGCTTAGCTACATTTATCAGTTAGGTAGGTAATTCTGCGAAGGTATTGCAACAGATGGACCTCAGAAGCACTTTGCGTGTTAGTGTACGTGGAGTAATTTTTTCCACCTGTTTGTTTGGTTTTCATGATCTATCCGTGAAGTTCTTGTAATAATCTTTTACAAAAATTGAGTGCAATGGTCAATTATCAATCTTTTAATATCCCTTTCTTCCTTCCTTTACAGGTCATTTTGGTCTTCTACCTCACTCTCATGAATCATGTTGAGTCGTGGAAGACCCAAAAGAGATCAACCCGCTGGTGGCTTCGCTCTCATTTAAGACTGAATAAGCCTTGTATGGGAGGTAACCTAATGAAAATTGATACAAACCAATGCATAGTCTCTAACGGGAAGCAGATGTGTAAAGCAAAATCTAATGGCTGGTATACCAAACTTCCCACAACGAGTAAGTATTTGTAACTTAGCTAAATTCATTTAAAGATAATTGATATCTTCTAATTATGATATTTGGCCATTTGAATTTAAAGGACTGATGGTGTTGATCAAAAAAACTTCAGATATCAGTGTACATATTAGTGCTGATAAATGTATTTTATCCGATTAGATTTAGATCATGTACACGAAATAGTCATAGATATATTAACGGGTGCTTAAATGTTCATTGTTTTATAAGGGTTTCTCAATTTCAACTTAAATTAAAACAAGTTTTGCAATTAAAAGACTATTAAAAACGAGTCTTTAAAGGGAGCATTTTCCTCCAGCATAAAAAAATTTTGTAATAGTGATTTGTAATAGTTTTCCAAGAGGTTTCCCCGATAAAACATTTCATCAAATATTGAAAACGAGGCGAATAGTTAACATACAATTGGTCGCGTGTTGAACTGCATCATTACATTTGAAAAACAACTTCAAGGGATAGAAATTAATGAAAGGAAAAAAACACAGCCACGATCAGTCACGAGAAATATGGCTCACTCACGTCTATCCATTAAATGGATGTGACGCCAATTATTCGTCTGGAATGTATTTCGTCAATCAAAAGAACTAAAGTACAACAAAACAAAGCAATTACAGACTTGCAAGGTTAACCTTGCATGACTTCCCGACAAGTTCCCATGTAACCATTGTACTCTTGCAATTTCAAGGTTTCCAGCTGGTTCAATTAAGAAGGAAAAAATGCATCCAATTTTCCGACCACCTTAACAGGAACTTTTTATTAAAAGTCATCAACGGTACGACTGTCACTTTTGAGGTGAGTTTAAAGAAGATTAATATTTATGACTCTCATAGACGGCTAGCATTGATGTTTTTATTTGTTCGACATTAGCCATATAAATGGCAAATTAAACTCATCGATAAGTTGTTACTAGGAAAAGGACTCATCGGTCTCAATATCAAGTATTTAAGGATGATTGGAAACCACTCTTACAGATACTTATGAAATCACGTAGGAGGCCACTTACGAGCATGCACGCCCAGTTTGAAAGAAAAACGTTGGTCAATTAGAGGAAATAGGACAAAACATGGATATTAAAACCATGAATACACCTCTTTCTTCCAAGTTTGTAGGCTTTGATAGAGGGAGCTCTCCTGATGATTATTTCATCATCATAATTTTTGTTTTTTATGATTATAAGCATTATTGTAGTCAACATTATCATTGCCATTCTTTTTATTACTATTGTTATTATTATTAAAATAAATTTTAAACTCATAAAAACACTATTTAAAGACATGATTCGGCATGACTCATGCCATCATCAGTTTACTGAGGTGAATCATTTATTTTGTCTTTTAACATTTCATCAATATTACATTATAAACTTAGTACAAATGGGAGTTTTAAAATCAGTGTACCGTTAAAATAGTGCAACTAGACATGTCCACGCGCAAGAGTAACATTTCGAGGATCTTTTTATGCTAAAAAAGTTGTGACAGTTGTTGAAATTACCATAACTATTATCATCATACGATACGGGAAACCAAAATGTTTCTCTTCATTTCTCGAATGCAAATAATTCGTTGCTGTTCAGCATTGAGCTGCCATTTAGCGCGCGAGGTAAGCACCATTTACTCGAGTTAAATGCTGATAAGTATGATTCTTTCCTTTTACAGGAACAGCAATGTGATCATACCATTAATGGCAATTTCCTGTTTGCCGAGAAACGAGTTGAAAGACTATATCAATATCTACACAAGGTCGGAAATACGACTTTGTGCTTAGGCGTACATAGAAACTGCGACGTAGACTTATCCCTAATAAAAGCAAATGGAGATGATGGGCGCTGTCTGTTTCAGAAACATAGAAAGCGAATATAAACTATTCGTAAAAATGCTTTATTGACAATTTGGAGAAAATTTGAAAAATCTAAATGTCTTCCTAAAAGTTTCGTCGTTGTCTTACAAGAACAATGGTTGTCAAAGATATGTACCGTTTTTAAGATAACTTTTTTTAATATATAATAGAGTAAGTTTTCATATTGTAAGAACTAATTTTGATATATTTAGTTCATTTTATCTTGCAACTTTTTAAATATACATTAGAATAACTTTTTACATTGTAAGAGCTTATTTTGAAATATTTAGTTAATTTTATCTTGCAACTTTTGATGTGAATTTCTATCTAATAAATAAAGTCAAATTATTGACATAATTCAACGAAGAGGCCATCCTGTTTCTATGTCATGTAGGAGTTTGTCAGAACAGCCTATCAACCATAATTTCAAACCACTGTTAGCGATACATAACGTACTAAACGAACTAGATGGTCCTAAGACCACCAAGATTGGATATGGACAAAAAGTATTGTGAAAGACTTCAACTTTTAATACAAACGGAATAATCAGTGATAGCTTACATTGCATCATCCCCAAAAATCGTTTTTCTAAATACTCAAGTCTGTCAAAACTTTTGCGAATTTATTCGGTAAAGCAATAAGTTGGAATCAGCTACCGACATATTTTTTCCTCTCTACGGCTAGGTTGCATAAAGAGGATCTAGAATTTTTTCCGGGATTTTTTGAAAGCAGAGTAGTGATCTCCTAAGAAATACAGAGGGACTCTGATCTTCCTCTTCAAACTATCATCATATAGTTGATCCATCGATGTGTGTCTCTATTCAAATTTCCTTTGCAAGAATAGCGATGCGACAATACCAATTTTATGAACAGCTCCTCTTTGACGAAAGAAGACTATATCAATTTGTACACATGATCAGGAAAACGACACATGCCTAGGTGTACCAGGAGACTCTGATAAAAGTTTGTCTCCTTATGAGATTGATGGTCGATGTTTATTCAACAAACAAAGGAAACTATTTACAACTAAGGAATGTGGTGTATCTGTAACGCCCCACATTGGAAATCGGAGGATACAAAAAAAAATCTCACACAGTTGGCATATTGAAGAGAGAAAAAAAACAAAGAATCTGTTAATATATCTGAAAATTAAAATTGCTACCTTTCTGAAGATTAAAGACCAAACATTAGTCAACTTCGCATGATAAGACGGATAGGACGTAAAGCCGGAGGTCCCTTCTCCTGCACCTATCAATTAGTTAATTTCGACAGGGGACGTTAAAGAACCCACATCACGAGATTACTGTGATGTGGTCTGGCCTGATTACTGGGAATGGGGGGAGGGGGCATCTGTAAAATTTATTCTTTATTTATTGTAAACTACCGCCGGCAGTCTGGAAAAGTCCCCCGCACAGGGTTGTAAAGCGCATTCAGGAGCATCTACAAGGAAATTCGCTATAGAAATTGATCTATATTATTATAATATTACTCTTCCCTCTCCCAGATATCAACCAAAATGACTGCGAAATTACACAGTCATCAATTCCTCTCCTTTGCTCAATTTTTACTGGTCTTTATATGTTGATCAAAACTGCTCTACACGAATAAAAACACAGGGAAAAAAAGTTAATTAGGGAAGAAGATATGTGAGAGTAACCTTGATTTTTACAATAACTAATATGACGCAGCAATACTATCAAATAGAACCATTCGGATTAAAAAAAAGTGTAAAAACCTACGATTAAAGGGTTAATAGATGTAAATGTTTTGTTTAGCTGGTTACTAACCATAAAGAGACAATATCAACGGCATTTAAGCCTAATTAAATTTCTTGACGGCGACACCTTTTCCGGGATCTTAACTACGTTGACCACTTACACAGAATTGACGTTTGTACTTTGAAAGGAATTTTATAGTTTGTAACCTTGCGTCTATTTAAGACTACTACGGTCGTTACAAAAGGGGTAAATCTCACTTCTATAAGGAAAGAGGTCATACAGGATGAACCTGGGAAGAATTTTGCACTCTCACGTATGTGGGTTTGTATGAGGAATTGTTACATTCCAAAATCTCATTGTTGTTTAGTTTGGTCTGTCTGTAAATTTTGAAGGGCTTATCTATAGATTGGAATCTGATGAGTTCTTTGTTTTATTTTTATCCCATTTTAGGCCATTTTCATGTACTTGGTGGTTCTTATGATGAAAACTGAATCGAGGACAACCCAACTACATCAGACCCTTTGGAGACTTCATTCTCATTTTAGACTCAAGAGGCCTTGTAAAGGAGGTAACCTTGTAAAAATTGCCACGCAACAATGTACAGTCTTTGACGGGCAGAAGCGATGCGAGGCAAAATGCAGTGGTTCCCGGATCAAAGACCCAACAACGAGTAAGTAAATAACCAAAAGAATTTGCGTTTTAATGTGTTCTATTTGGTTGTTTTTCGAAGAAAAAAATTTGCTGAACTAAGAAAATTATTTACGTTTTCCGCTTTGGTTAAACTATACCAAACGATTCCTGATTTTACATTTACGGCCTCCAGTCTTCAAACATGAGCCTGTAAATTTTATGTTATCCGTATAAATTCGCATGGCTACAGTATAGTAACAATGGAATTCATAGACAGAATTCTAAACAAATTCACTCAGAATAATCAAGCTTCCTCACCCCTGATCATTCGAAACCCAGAAACAACTTGATTAGTGAGAGAAAACTTCTTTCACTGAAAATAAATGCATCTTCACAAACCTTTGGGACTAAGCTTGGGATAAACATCCAACATAGCCAGAGCCTGTGATGGATGGATGCCTAGCAATAAGCAAAACTTAAAAAACTTCACAACAAATTAATCACTTAAACTCTTCCCTACGTGACGATGACAACGTCTTTGGAAAGAAATGGTCCAATACCATTTCTTTCGTTGTTAAAACGTTGTTTTTATCACGTAAGGCTAAATTCCTCCAAATTAAAAATTTTTCTCTCGAGTGAGCAAAAGGTGTGGTTGTCATGACATATACAAAAGATCGTCGTAATAATACGTCCGAACAGACTTATCATTGGTATCAGGAGAGGCACCTTTCGAGGGGTTAACTTCAAATTGTGGAGCATTTTTAGCATTAAAGCAGTTTTTAAACTGCAGATTAAAAACAATACAGAATGACTCTTTTCCAGAAGTTTTCTTCTTATCAGTTTCAACATATATTAATTTCAGCATCAATATTAATTGCATATTAAGAAACTTGGTGGCTCAATATTACACTTCCTGGGCTTAAAATAAAAGTGAGTTGCAGTAAAAGATTCTGCAATCTGATCGGTTACTTAGAGTGGAAGGAGCCTTCTGACCTATTTCGGTTGCTTCCAGAAGCTTTAAAGAAACAGTTCTGTGAAAAATATTTAATGTGGGCTGTGCCAGTTCTAACTGAGAAACGGTCCTTAAGCTAGCTTTCCATTGTTCTAAAATTGTAAGTCAGCTGTCCATTGCCAACGCAGTAAAGCGGCGTGGCTTCAAGGTTACCACTTGCCATAGCCACAAGTTCTATCTTTCAATTTCCTATATGAAGTAAAGGTTTCCACAAGACCTTCAAAGCTGCGGTATTTTTTTTTTAAGTATTCAAAGTTTGCAAATGGAGTAATTTGCATCTCAATTTGCAAATCGTGCCACTTAATGACAAAGCAATTTTGGGGCATAATTCAAGTTAAACCACAAACTTGATTATTATGACTGGATGCAAGTGTCCAAATAGAATTTTGTTGCAAATCTGATAATCTTGAACACTTCCATTTTTCGCTGACGAGTGTGTTTTGCGTTTCGCCGTAGGATTTGAGTTTCTACAAAAAAGAGGGAAAAGCTGCATCCAGTATATCCATGACCAAAACATTACATATACATTAAAAGTTGTAAAAAACGCCATGGTTACTTTTGAGGTGAGTATTGTTTTAAGAGGATCGCAATTTCAAACAGGTATCAACGAACGCTTTTCATTCCACTAATTTATTCGTGTTTTTCTCGTTGCCATGTTCCCACCAATCATGTAGCTCCACTTTCTGCCTTTAAAAGCACACACAACCCACAATAGTCCTTTTTACAGTTCCCGGCGCCATATTGAATGTGTAACCGCGCAAACATGATAGCGAGGTTAGTGTTGAGTCGCGTCGCGAGTTCTAGTGAGAGTTTAGTGAAATGTGGTTTTGCACTGTCCTTTTCATCGAGATATTTCGACAATGAACGATACTTTCCCTACGCAGGATATTCCTCCTTCTTCTTCGAAAGGAAGAGGAAGACACTGTGCCGCTTTTTGGTTGTGCTAATAGCTATTATGACACAGCAGGCAATTCAACAGGTCTGCATTTCTTCTAGTTTCCGAATGACTTCCAGCAGGAGTCAGATGGTGCAATCTCCTGAATCGCCAGCATGGAAAGGACGGATTCTTCATCACAAAATCAATTTTTTTTGTGCTCAGAACATTTCAAAAAAGAAGACATGCGAAAAAACGTGGGCAGGTCGCTGGAAATTGGTGAAAGGTTTATAGTGTTTGTACGGTTGTTTTGTTGCTTGGATACCGAAAGAAAATGCCTGCTTTGATTTTCGGTATTGAAGTGTTTATGCTGGGATTTTTGTTTTGGGGGGGGATTTTTTTCTCCTCATTAAAAAGGTGATATTTATATTTCTTTGTGTACTGTGGTCTTATACGATATCTGTGAACTGAATGTAAAATTATAAAATTGTAATGTAGAATTAAAATGTAAAATTTTAAACTTATAAAATGATGAGTTTAATTATTATATATATGGGCAGAACCATCTCGATTTAACTGGTCAGTACCGAAAAATCTATGGAAAATGCCTGCTAAAAGGGTCCCGGTAGCAACTGTGAAAACTGAAGGAGAGTCATTTGAAGTTGAACAGGAATTATTTCAACAAGAAGTTGAAGCACCTGTGTCAACTGTCAATGCTGCTTCACCTTCACCAGCTCAAATTTAATGCTCAAATTGATTTAGGTGTAATCTTTCCTTACATTAAGAAATATTAATATTAATGTTGTTAGTACTCAGGGAAAAAAGATGATGTTGGGCTTGTAAAATCAAGATAAGGTACCATTGTACATTGTGTAAATAAGAGAAGTGATTGGCATGACAATAAAACGCGAGTTAAACTATGTTTTATGGGAAGGAGCTTCAAAATTCTATTCTTCAAACATAACATTTCGAAGAGCCTATTGACAATAATTAACATTATTATTCACAGAAGAAAAAATAAACAGTTCTGTACTGTCTAAAATAATCCTAGTTGTTGCATATTGAGCAAACTCTTGCAGCATATTCTTGTAAACAAGTTCTTGTGCTGGAGATGGGAAAGGTTCTTTCGGTTCCACATAGTTAAGATTAATCCATGTAATGCAGATTCTGGACACCAGGCTCTTGCTGATTCCAAATCTATCAGCAAGATCTTGTACAAATAACCCAGCCTTTAGTCTCATAAGTATGAGTAAAAATTCATCCAATAATGACAGTTTCTTGAAGGCCCCGGCTTACCTCTGTTATCATCTGTTTGGTATGCTGACTCTCTTTCGACAATTTCTCTCCTTTCCAGTACTGCATCTTTGCCAGCATTGGTTCAATAAAATTATAGAAGCTTATGAGTGCTCCATAGTTTGGGAATCCAGTTTAAAATAGAACCGCAGACTCATCATCTTTAATTTTGTCAATTGAAAATTGGCACGCCAATAAATATCCCCCTCGTTTTCAACTTCACTTAGTTTTTCTTTCAAGTCAGCTAATTGTACTTGCAGTAGCTCTATTTCCCGTTGCAGCTTAAGAACATCTGATTGTTGCAGGGCTGGTGAAGATGAAGCAGCATTGACAGTTGACACAGCTGCTTCAACTTCTTGGTGAAATGATTCCTGTTCAAATTCAAATGACTCTTCTTGAGTTGTCACAGTTGCTACTGGGACCCTTTAAGCAAGCATTTTCCGTGGTTTTTTCGGTACTGACTAGTTTAATCGAGATGGTTCTGCCCATATATATAATAATAAACTCATGATTTTATTAAATTTTTAATTTTACATTTTAATTTTACATTATAATTTTATAATTTTACATTCAGTTCACAGATATCGTATAAGACCACAGTGCACAAAGAGATATAAATGTCACTTTTTAATAAGAAGAAAAAAATCCCAGCATAAACACTACAATACCGAAAATCAAAGCTCCATTTTCTTTTGGTATCCAAGCAACAAAACAACCGTACAAACATTATAAACCTTTCACCAATTTCCAGCGACCTGCCCACGTTTTTTCGCATGTCTTCTGTTTTGAAATGTTCTGAGCACAAAGAAGTTGATTTTGTGATGAAGAATCCGTCCTTTCCATGCTGGCGCTTCAGGAGATTGCACCATCTGATTCGCTGCTGGACGTCATTCGGAAACGAGAAGAAATGCAGACCTGTTGGATTGCCTGTTGTGTCATAATAGCTATTAGCACAAACAAAAAGCGGCACAGTGTCTTCCTCTTCTTTTCGAAGAAGAAGGAGGAATATCCTGCGTAGGGAAAGTATCGTTCATTGTCGAAATATCTCGATGAAAAGGACAGAGCACCACCACATTTCACTAAACTCTCACTAGAACTCGCAACGCGACTCAACACTAACCTCGCTATCATGTTTGCGCGGTTACACATCCAATATGGCGCCGGGAACTGTAAAAAGGGCTATTCCCCTATTCGCTCCGACGAAGGGCTAACGTTCGAAAAGTCAGCTTTTATAACCGTAACGGTGGCCAATTTGCCATTTCAACTTTGTTGATATATTCAAGTAATTTCAAATAAGTTCACTAAATATCTGATAAACATATATATACTGACAAAAAAAGTCTTTGGTTAAATAATTTTAATTACTGATATCTATCAACTGAACCTAGAAGTCGAAGATTAACTCAAATGCTTAACAATGACGATCACGTGTTTCTAGCTAATTACACGCCACCTCAGAAGATACTAGCAAAAGAATGTCACTGTTTATGCAAATGATATTTTGTGACCATGTTTTCCGTATCAATACTGAAGATAGCGCCAGTCAGTTGAGACAGTGTTTATCTTTCTGGGGTCATTAACTTGATGTCACGGGGGGGGGGGGGGGGGGGAGGGGTTATATAAAGAATAGCGTCAGTCACTTGAGACAGTGTTTATTTGTATGGGCTTATCAGTATTGTCTGCAGCCATTACATTACTAGTTTCAAAAGATCTTTCCAGCGCAATCGCGTTTTCCTATGTTATATCAAATTATCGGTAGTAATTTGCCCAATAATGCATAGCAATATGTTTATATGTCGATATGTTTAATTGTTTATATTGCGTTCGCAGGAAGGGCGCTGCGACAGTAACTCCGATGACAATATCCTGTTTGAAGAGACAAGAGTGGGAAGACTATACCAATATAAGTACTTAGCTGTTAATAGGACAATGTGCATAGGTGTCCATGATAACTGTAGTCATAACTTATCCCTAATAAGAACAAGCAGTAACAGAACAGATGGTCGTTGTTTATTCAAAAAACAGAGAAGTAAACTTTCGGCTACGAAACGACCCTTATTTTTCATATATAGCGATTTATGAGAAAAGATTGAAATAAACATTTCCGATCTTGACGATACCGTGATTGCGCCATTGAAATTTCAAATGTATCCCCATATAAAAAAACAAAAAAAAAACACTCGAAAAAAGTTTCGGTTTCGACTTCAACGACGTTAGTCTGTGAGAAAAATGGCTTTAAACGATCTAAAAAGTCGTCAAAGAAAGCCAGAATGTTCAAGCTTGTGTAAAGCTATCATAATCGATACGCATAAACTATTCATGAATTGACCCCTTCTGTGGAAAATGTGTCGCTAAATTAGGAAGATCAGGAATCGACTTATCATGTAGAGCTGGTCTCTAAAGAGTCACGTGCACGAGACGAAGATCCATGTGTTATCTTTGCACTTGGGCGCTAAAACTCTTTCAGTGTTGCTTACCTCCTTTCATTGACGGGAAGGTGTGACAGTTTGGTAACGAATTGAGAGGTCATCACAATAAACTGCACAATAGTTCAAACTACTTGAAGTATACTTAGCCGACGCAGTATCATTTTGCCTGAAGAGGTTACATAATCGTACAATTTAATGGTATTTCGGCCTCTTGAGCCTTCTCTCAGCTGATCATGCGACTGTTAAAAGTCAGCTAGCCATTCTTAAAAGAATAACGAATTTACCAGAGCCCGTTTAGCACGAGCTTGTATCTGTGCACTCAGAGCGATGAAGGGCGAGGTGGCGGGAAGTTCGTGACGAGAGATGGTTCCCCACGCGACTTCGGTGCTTGTCACTTTGTAGCAGAGTAACTTGCCAGAGAAGCATGGCTATGATCATGAAGGAGATAACATGATTATGTGTTTCTATACATTTATTGAAATACCTTTCACTTTAATAGAAGGCATATATCACGAAGCATTTAATGTAAAATACATTTGAGACTATTTTAAGATTGCTCAATATCATGAGAATCTTCACACAACTATATCGATCCAGGAGATTCCTTTTTTACCTTATTTTGCTTCGTTTGATATTATAACTGGCGTTTTTGCCTTGAGTCAAAGTTCTTATCTCAGGCTTTTGACCTTGCACGCCTTTATTTGCTTGAGCTGGTTCCTGAACCAATAACTGCCCTTGCGTTGAGCTTGCATCTTTTGCAGGCACGATGTTTCCTTTGTTTAAAATCTGCACCTTCCCGTTCGGAATTTGTGACTTTTTGCAACAATCATTTGTAGGACAAACACCAACAAATAATTTATCACAAATCGCCGGGCAAATGGGTGCAGCATTTGCCGCTGGTATGCCGGGAGGTCCGGGTGGCCCCGGAGGTCCTGGTGGTCCGGCAGCTCCTGCATCCCCGGGTTGTCCCATCGCCCCGGGAGTTCCCATGGCACCTTGAGGACCTTTAGGTCCTTGGATTCCTGGGAAACAAAAGTATTTTGGAAATTATCATTTGCTTTTTGCGGATTTGATATAAGTTTATTCATTCTTAGTCGATATAGTGTGTATAAAACCGACCTCATTAACACCCTAGTCACCAAACGCTTTACAGAGACGTATTTCGCGAAGGTGACCTCTCATGGGTAAAATCCGCTTTCTTGCGCAGCGGGCTGATTATGAGTTGGCTGTTGGTCACCATATTTGTAAAGAAAACTCCTCAGGGTGATCACCTTTGCAGTAAAAACGTTGCAGGAGAGAGTTACCAGACTTCACATTTAATCCTATATTGCGCGCCTTGCGGTGGATTGAAGGTATCAGTGCTACGACTTTTGCGGACTTGTTTCAGCCACAACTCGGCTAACTTTGGCTGTTTTGGCCACTTATGAAACTTGAGTGTCTCCACATGTGCTCGCACTGTATAGAGGTCGGGAGAACGCTTATCATTGTCGCAAAATCCAACAGAACAGCGAGCGTGATTTGGCATTTTAATGTGTTCGCCATGTGTTGGCCGCGCGCTCGCCCCAATCTTTTTGCGCCCCTGGCAAGATGGCGACCATTAACCTTGAATCGGTCTATTGTATTTTTTTTTGTAAGTAATTGTCTCCTCATGGTGCAAAAATGAAAAGAGGCACTGACTTACTTAGTTTTCTAGAATGGTACATGGCATGTACAAGTAACAATTCACCATTTCCTTAGAACGCCACTGATGCATACATCATTAGTCATACCGACACTTGAATTGGTCATGGCATGAATTTAATTTGGTTTTAATTAACTTAAAATGCAAATTCACAAATTTCTTAATCTGTGTACATTACTCTTCAAATTCGAATCCATCAAACAGTTAAATAGTTTTTTTTTCTCGCCACAGTCAGTAGACCGACTGTAGAAAGCTTCTAATAGTTTTTAAAATCCCTAAACCAAAGTTTGCTTCTAAATAACGGTCTCTATCGTCCTTAATTTTATTTTCAAATTTTATTTATGTATAGCTAGTCCAATATTCTATCACATTCAGAGAGGTTCCTAAACTTTGCTGTCAAGATCATGTTTAAAAAGGCCTTCTATGTGATAAATCACGAGCTTTTACTTAGGAAGCTATCTATTTATGGGGCCGATGATTTATCATTAAAGTGGTTCAGTGAGTTATATCTTACCGGAAGGAAACAATATGTGCGTATAAATGGCTGTTGTTCCACCAGTAAGAGATTGTTACAAGGATCGATCTTAGGACCTATTCTCTTCCTATTTTTTGTGAACGACATCTCTTTAGGTATACGCGATTCAACACCAGACGTTTGTGCTGATAATACAACTTCATCAAAAACGTCTAGCTGGTTTGCGGATAGTTTGCGGAACTTTGTCGCCTCTACTACAATGGATGTTAACTTGAGTGGAAGAAACATTGAACATGCCAATGATTTCAAACGTTTAGGGGTAACGTTAGATCATGATGTTTCACTTAATCGCCAGATTGAGGAGTTATGCAAAAAGTTGGCGGAACGTACTGGACTCCTTCGTCACATAAGTCCTTATTTAAAACGCAGTCAACGAGACATATACTACTCTACGATCATTAAACCTATAATGCTTTACGGCAGTATGATTTAGACTTCTTCCAGTCAAAACACCTTCTGTCGGCTTATTTAACTCCTTAAAGTGAATCCTCTTTTATGCTGAATAATATTTAAATCGATACACTTTAACCTGCAAAAGGCTGAATGGCAATACCCCAGGCTGAATATATAAATAATTTACTTATCAGAGACTCTGAAACACATAATAGATCAACCCGTTTCTGTAATCTTGACTTAAGTTGCCCTCGATATAAGAGAAGGGCAGAAAATGGTCGAGCGTTTGCTGTTAGAGCAACAAAAGAATGGAACAAACTAAGTGTGGACCTCAAATGAAGTACTAGCCGTCAAAATTTTTAAGTGTTCCATTTTTGAAAGAATTCTAAATAATCAATTCTTACGCAATTATTCATGTAAATTTTAAAATATGTAGATAACTACATTTTATAATTTTATTTTTCGATGTACAAAGGCTTATATTCTATTTAAATTACTATTAATATCGTTACAACTACTGCCATTAGTTTGTTTTTTTTTTTAGGGCCATTAGATTATCAGTTTTATTACTGCCAAATGTTACCCTCATTAAATAAAGTCTTACTTACTTACTCACTTACTTACTTACTTACTTACTTACTAAAATAAAAACGCTCTCTGCACCTGTCTCGTGACAATTTCTTAAGTGTTATTTTCAAATCACTTGAAATTTCCCTATCTTCACTTGCCCAACTCCCCAACCGGCATCTGTAACTGTGCTCGAAACCGTAACCTGTACACGTACAGTACTCATCACACTTCAAATTTGAATCCATCAAACAGTTAAATAGTTTTTTTCCCCGTAAAAGTCAGTGCACTGACCGTAGAAAGCTTCTAATAGTTACTAAAAATCCCTAAACCAGAGTTTGCTTATACATAACGGTCTCCATCCTTCTTATTTTTATTTTCAAATTTTATTTATAGCTAGTCCAATATTCTATCACAATCAGAGAGATTAATAAACTTTGCTCTCAAAATCATGTTTTAAAATACAACCGCTCTCTGCAGTTGTTTCGTGATAATTTCTTAGCTGTTATTTTTAAGTCACTTGAAATTTCCCTATCTTCAATTGCCCAACTCCCCAAAGTCTATAAATGTGCTCAACACCGTAAACTGTGTCGGCACAACTAAGAGTAATTTACATTTATATTTCTGTAGCACGACAAAACACTCAAGAATTTTTTGTTTTAACTCTTGACGTGTCAATGGACCGTCAATAATGCATGGCTGTGATTAGAGATGATAAAAACCGGAGTCGTCACCCTGTATCAGAATGACTACGACTTGAACTGACAACGTATGAAATTCAAGTCCTCGGTTTATTGGCTAAGTTGATGTGGTTCAGTTTGTACTAGGGACAGAAATTCGTCCAAATAACTCATGTAATTAGTTTAGGATCTGTTTCCTGTGAAAAAGCCGACAAAATGTGACACGTTTAGCCTATCTTTCCGTTAATCATTTGTTTTTCTCTTTATTCCTGTATTTCTTTCAACTTGATTTGCTCTTTCTCAATTTCAAAAGTTGTTCAGCCCGCTTAAAAGACCCTCAAAGAGTTTCCAAATGGAGCGTTTTCCTCTTCTTCCCAAAATCAATACTTTATGGTGGATCTTTTATTGATATTTCGTGAATGTAAACTCGTTGAGGGGAATGGTCTGTGGTCAGGTGCTCACACGTGCGTGAAAGCAAATGTCGGGTAACCTACATCCGAGTCAAGGTGCCGGCGAAGTTCTGGTTGAAAGACCGGGGTTACGTCGCAATATGTAATCTTAACAAAATCTTTAATAGCTCCTTTTCAATAACACTTGCATGAAATTGACATTTCAGTAACAATTAGACATTTCTTAATGACACTGGCACTAAATGTATAACACCGACACTCGAGGTATTCAAAACTTCAATTTAGATTAAAGTTGATATGCATTTTGACATATTTATCACAATTCATGCATGCGACTCTTCATATTCAATTTTTTGTTCATGTTCGTTTCTTCCCATGTTTTCATTTATCGAAAACAGATACTGATTGCAGGAAGCCTGTTGCTTTTTTTTTTTTTTTAATTTTCTAATAAAGGGAGAATTTATGTAAGATTGTTGGATTAATATCCACATTGTCTATGATGAATCCTGGGCCAATAATTTCTTCAAAGCTTGGCAGAAAAGATACGTTGAGCGTCGGGAACGTTCAATTTGCAACCCACATCGCTGATCGCTGATTAAGATTCTCAACCCAGACTTCGCATGCTGATATGGTTTGATATAAGCAAGAGAAAAACGACGAAACATTTTAACTTGGATTTATTGTAAACTTTGAAATAAAGATAGAAACTTCAAAGAGCACTAACGGAACTTTTTAAAGAAACAGTGCTCTTCTGATTTCTTTGTACAAGTTATATATAAGTTCCTGTCAGTGCAATTAGAACTCCAAGATACCTTGCCTGATTAGTAGTGGCTGATATGTGTTCGTATGTGAATATACCGTGACTTTTTCTTTCTCGAAATATGAAATCATTGCTGGTTGTTTCGTTACAGTTTGACCGCTCCTAGAAAAAAAAAACAAAACAAAACAAAACAAAACAAAAAAAAAGTAAGATCAACGACAAGAACAAAAGAGGTTTCTCTTCTGGCAAATGTTTTTTTTAACTGACGAAAGTGAAAGTCCTTTGATAAAATTGTATTTGAAGCTTATTTGTTGCACTAAACCTTTTTCCAGACTGTCTTTTTGTTCGCTATAATGTTTTTTGCCTTTTTTTTTGTTATTCAGCGTCGTTGTTGCAGTCTTTTCCGTTATATCTTTATTTTTCGTTATGTGCATTCTTTTTTGTATTAGTGACACACTGTAGCTGAACAAGCACGCGAAAACAGAAGGAAAGTCAAGACAAACAGTTTAACAGAATACACGCTATGCATAATGAAAATTTGCTTAACAAGCCTGGTAACAAGTTTGCACGAAAGCGAGGTCCGTCGGGCTACTGTGTTTTTCTTCCTTCGGAGGCTTTTACCTTGGTTAACACAAAATGAGCTCGGTTGCAAACAATCTAAAGCTTTCAGATGCAGATGTTCCTGGTTCATCACTAAGTGGGAGAGCTCCAGCCAATTTAAAAGTACAAGAACTAAAATTCTGGCTAAAATGCAGAGGAGATCCCGCCAAAGGTATAAAGACGAAAGTCCAACTTGTTAAAAGGTAAGACAACAACGATTGAACCTACTTTTAAAATGTCAAGAAGCTCATTGATATTATTAATTGGCCATGAAAGAAAAGAAAAACCCTAAAATGTTCTAATCAATCCAAAGAGATATTGAATTCAGATTGTAAAGTTATAGGTCGCTCAGACTCGATCGTCTTCGATTGAAATTGCGTTCCGCACCTCATTCGATACGAAATGAAATGAAATATGAAATGTATAAACATTTACGCTTCGAATAGACTTTATTTTCGTCTGGATCCACTACATTTTTGTCTTTTCCAGCCTTGATATACTCTTCTACCCTTTATATTAAACGAGAGAAATTTCAAGTGCTTTTATATGTTGATCCAACATATGAACGTATCGAACGAGGTGCGGAACGCAATCTCAATCGAAGACGATCGAGTCTGAACTAACTATGGTCTGAGCGACATACAACTTTACAATCTGAATTCAATATCTCTTTGGATCGATTAGAACATTTTAAGACTTTTCTTTTCTTTCATGGCCAATAATATCAATGAGCTTTTTGAAATTTTAAAAATAGGCTCAATTGTTGTTGTCTTACCTTTTAACAAGTTGGGCTTTCGTCTTTAGAACTTTGGCGGGATCTCCTCTGCATTTTAGCCAGAATTTTAGTTCTTGTACTTTTGAATTAGCTGGAGCTCTCCCACTTAGTGATGAACCAGGAATATCTGCATCTGAAAGCTTTAGATTGTTTGAAACCGAGCTCATTTTGTGTTAACAAAGGTAATAGCCTCCGAAGAAAGAAAAACACAGGGGCCCGACGGACCTCGCTTTCGTGTAAACTTGTTACCAGGCTTCTTAAGCAAATTTTCAATATGCATAGCGTGTATAAACTGTTTTCTTATTTCATTAGATATAGGAAAGTTCGAACACTACATCTCGATGCATACGTAAGTTGGTTTAATTTTCCTTTCCATTTTGGGTAAACTATTATCTAACTCACCTCAAAAACCACATTCGTTCCATTTACGACTTTTAAAGAATATGTGATTCCAGAGTAATCTAATTGAATGCACTTATACTCTGTGCTTCTTCCTCTCACGGTCATAAAATTAAGTACTGCAAGGAACAAAACAGATCAAGTTATTAGCATAAACGCGACTGCACTATTAGAAAACAGATCAAGTTATTAACATAAACGCAACTGCACTATTAGAAAACAGATCAAGTTATCAGCATAAACGCGACTGCACTATTTTAAAACAGATCAAGTTATCAGCATAAACGCGACTGCACTATTAGAAAACAGATCAAGTTATCAGCATAAACGCGACTGCACTATTAGAAAACAGATCAAGTTATCAGCATAAACGCGACTGCACTATTAGAAAACAGATCAAGTTATTAGCATAAACGCGACTGCACTATTAGAATGAACCATGAACTTTTTACCATTCTCCCAGCACAGATATTATCATTATTACTGCTATTATTATTATCATTATTGATTGTTATTAGTATTGATTATTATAATTATTGATTGTTATTATATGTAATCTATTTATTTTACACCAACTACTCTGTCTTTGCTGAAATACCATTTTATCCTTATACTGGCATGTATAATTCTCTTTAGACAAATACTCTTTATTCTTTAAGATTTTCATTGATGTCACCATTGAAACGAACTGTCATTTATTTATTTTCAAGAGTATTGGGATTGATTGGGCAATTTCGAGGACTATTCTTTTCCGCTGATCGAGACGGAGTAGTAACGACACAGTCTTGGCCGTCAATGATGGTGGAGTACACAAATACACCAAAATTGTAGTTTAGATTAGGGTTTTGTAGTTTAGATTAGTTTAGATTAGTAGAGTAGGGTCCAATCCCTAACACCACTGTAATCTCAGTAATACTACTCACTATAATATCTATACATTATCCAGCAACCAGGGAAAGAGAATACTCAAACTTATCAGGTAGAAGTTTTTGTCTTGATCTAACACCAAATTCTCATGACTAACTTACAAGAAAATGTAGAGCAGCTAGAAAGGAGAATCAACAAACGAATAATAGGTTAAATAACTCGACTGAAAAATCAAGGGAGATCAGTTCCGACTTATTGAGAACCAAGTTGTGGCATTCTTTTTCGTCCTGTCGACAGTTCCCTACCCCTCAGTAACATCTCTACTTGTGTAATACTCACTTGTTAATGCGTCAGTGGTTTTTCTGCCACTGACGAATGTTTTACACTGTCTCTTTCCGTTTGTAACTTCACAAATGTCAGTGTGAATCTTAACCAGATTACCTCCGGGACAGTGATTTCTCCTTAACTCCGAGGAAAGACTCTTCTTCGGCGCTCCCTCGCATAACAGCGTGCTATGAATTGCAAGTGGTATCTGAAAATAAAGACATTGGAGACATCAGTGCAATCCAGGTTTTCCTTGTATGGCTTTGTATAAGGATTATGTGCCATCAGTTACAAAATATTGGAATTCGCAAAGGGTTCAGGAGAGTAATTTAGCCGTTATTTCATTTATCAGTCGAAATGAATCCTTCTGACCTTATTAACTTTAAGTCATTCCTATCATTATATATTAGTTCGATATTTATTCAGTTTGGTTAGCGGAACCTGACCAGTCGTTTCATTTCTTTGCTCGTTATTTCTTACCGTAGTCAGCATTTCGCTGACCACAGGGAAAAACGAGAAAGTTGCAAGAAATATTAATTGAAGATGCCTGAGGATGACTTGCATCGGGGAATTTTTTACTATTTTACCAGTATCGATTCGCCTGATTTACTAAATTGACTAATATAACTCGGTTGACCGACTGTTTCAAGGATTTATGCGGCAGCAATTACTGTTAAGTGTCCAAACGTGACCACCTACGCAGAGAATGCGCTAATGACAAACAGATTATGTAAGACGTGACATGATTTGTTGAATTTGTAAATTTAGATAATTCATTTACGTTTGGTTTGGTTTGACATTTTTATTGCTGAATCTAGTTTAAAAAAGTAAAAGAAGATAGTGCAATTAAAGTGTTAGAGAGGGGCAAACAAGCTGTGAAGTTTCTTGAGAATATTCGAGAAGCACTAAGACTACCTATATAAATAACCATGCCGGATTCACGCAATCATCGAAAGGCAGATATCAAATAGAACATGTACACTAAAAATTTTAAGGGCCCTGGGAAATCAGAAATTGTATAACAATGAGAAACCCTTTCCATTATCAAATGATACCGTGTGAATGTAGTAAACGTCCAAACATACAAGACCTCTTTTAGTCACGCCCAATTCCAGAACAGGTGATAGACAACCCAGAGAAGAAACCCATAAAAACCACTCAAACTAAATTTTTTATAGGGTTCAAGTAATCAAAACTTTAGACAAACCGAGTACAAGCAACTACAATGAAGGAAACAATTTCAATTCAAGTTTGACCATACAAAATTCTGAGTCCCCATGCAGAATTTTTGCTTCGTCCCGCGCCCGCGCTCGTGACAAGACGAAAAACAACTTTCTCTATTTCTTTACCGAGCTCAAAACTTACCATCTTTCTTATTCTAACTTTAAATCATGTTTTGCTTTGTTTTAACTATAATACATTGGGATGAAAGGATGGCAATAAGAAATAAGGACATCTTTTGCTTACCAGAAATAAAAGTTTGACATCCATGTTAGTGCTCTTAAAGGATATCGACAAAAGAACATCAAATTATAAACCAAAGCCTGACTATGAACGGTTTAACATTATGTCCACTATATATATATATACTTTCCCCTAGATTTTTTTCTTCAGTTCTAACTGTATCCTCATGTTGAAAAAATGAAAAAAATTTAATGATAATCCTCCACAAACGACGATTACACACCCTACCTTTTAGAACTAGGTTAAAGTTAACCGGAACAACAAAATGAGTGCTTAGAAAAGTCAATACTTCAAAATGATTTTCAATTACATTAATTGAATTTTTCTTGACCTACTTAGTATTTTATTTTCAAACAGCTAAAATATACCCCATGCCGTTTACAGAAAAAATGTTTTTTTTTTTCGTGTCTTTTCTATTTTTTCCCTTTTGCAAAATTAAACAGTATGGTTTAGTTTAAAGATATCAATTTCTTACACATTCGTGCTGAAAGTAACTGAAATCTCCAAATCAGCTAAATTAATTTATTACGTTGGTTGATAGTAACAAAATATAGAACGTTGCAAACACAACATATAAACAAGTAAAGAAAGATTTCGTGAGATCAATGTAGGAGTTGATTAAGTGTTTTTCTCCTTTAAGCTGAGCTGTGCCTTCCGTTTAGTATAAATCGGAAAGTAAAACAAACTTCAAAATGGAACTGACAGGATGGCTATGGTATTCAAACACGTTTTGCGGTCTTTTGAGATAAACGATATTAAAACATAAACTGGTTTATGCGTGCAGAAAATTTTTACCACACACGGGTTAGAAGTCAAAGGATAACATTACAACTTTGATGTAGTCTATAGGTGAACTCGTAAATGTCACGAATAAGCCATAAAGAACGTACATGGTGGGCTAACTAGTGAAAGGAGCTTTAATTCATTCAGGCTTGCACGATTAAACCCAAATATTGTCCATTGACGAGTTGTAATTTTTTCGCTTCTTTTTTCTTATATTTCTAAGTCTTCCTCTCCTCCAAAAATGCTGAAATATTCATATTAATCATGTAGCCTTAAAAGGGGGCGTAGTGTGAGATTTTAAAGGTGTACGCACCGCGCGGAAATTGGGGGCGTAGAAGGCGCCCCAAACGAGGGGTATCCAGCTGGGGGTATGCTCCCGAAGAAAAGTTTGAAATTTAGAGTCTCGGAAATGCCATTTCCAACTATTTCCGACGAACTTTTTTGCAAATAAATGCTACGGGAAATGTAGTAGTTAGCTGTTTATTTTACCTATCTCTACAGTTTTAAAGCTAAAAGGTTGTTTCTTTCCTAAGATAACCAGAGATTCAACAAGTCTAGGAAGCCAAATAACGTTTCTTGTCGTTTATGAATTGATGAAAAGGTTTGATTTCTTTGCTCGTTATTTCTTAATTCCGACGAACTTTATGGCGTATGCGTAGGAGTGTAATTCAAGCTGGAGAGGTTGTGAGAAAAATGGCCGAGGATGATGGTACTAATGAAATAGTTAAGCAATTTTCACCTCAAGTAGCAGAATAATCAATTATGCGGAGTTGTTTACACATCGCCGTGCCTCTACATCTCGGAAGGGCAAAAAACAATGGAGGACATTTTTCAAGATAAAAATCAGTGATAATAATTTTGAACAACGTTTCGACCTCGCTGAGGTCATTTTCAAGCTGATGAAGAGGAAAATTTTTACATATATGTACTAAATTCAAGACGTGGGAATGATAAAGGCGATAAAATATGGAAATATGTAAACGCTAGGCGTAAAATAGAAGTGATAAAATTGCAAAGGAGACAATACGAATAAATTAATATTAGAATTGACGAAAGTAAAACTATAAATTATACGAAGATACCGTAAATTAATATGAAAATAGCTTTGCGCGGATTGAGTCTGACTGTTTGTTCAAGCTTGGCTTAATTTCTTTTAAAAAAGCATCTCGTAAATTAGGCAGTCCAGGCCTAAGCCGAAAATTTGGAGCTGACATTTCTCCTGTGTACACTGACAGAAAGATCGGATATGAGTTAAAATCAACGGAAAAGAAGCCCCAACATCATCAATCAGAAGCGTGTTGTGTATTATTTTAAGTGGGGGCTGTGCGATGCAGACTACGTCGGCTACACATGCCAGCACCTCTACCAATGTGCTGAAGAACACAAAGCGTCTCAGTCTTCAATCAGGAACCACATTAAAGAGCGGCTTGGGGCATACCCCAGGTGACTTGCAACACAGTATCAAAATCCTGAAGAAATGCCTGAAGAAATGGACTGCCTACTTTACGAGATGCTTTTTTATAAAAGAAAATAAGCCAAGCTTGAACAAACAGTCAGACTCAATCCGCGCAAAGCTATTTTTATAATAATTTACGGTATCTTCGTATAATTTATAGTTTTACTTTCGTCAACTCTCATATTAATTTATTCGTATTGTCTCCTTTGCAATTTTATCACTTCTATTTTACGCCTAGCGTTTACATATTTCCATATTTTATTGCCTTTATCATTCCCACGTCTTGAATTTAGTGCATATATGTAAAAATTTTCCTTTTCATCAGCTTGAAAATGACCTCAGCGAGGTCGAAACGTCGTTCAAAATTATTAGCACTAATTTTTATCTTGAAAGGCTTTTCTAGAGGACATTTTTGTTTTCAGAAGAGCGACCTAAGTTGATCATGGTAGTTAATTTGACTATCCAAGTATTGTACTTGAATACATGGCTATGAAATTTGAGGATTTGGGCAATAATGTCTAATCTTAGGTGGGCAAAAGTAAGAGTATTCAGACTGGGAATGAAAGCTAATGTTAAGAAAACTTCTAGGAAACTTTAAGACTTAAACCTCTGACAAGCTCTTTAAGAATTCGTCATGCTGTTCTGCACTCGACAAAAAAGGACAAATGCGTTCGACGTTGATAGTTTTAGGAAACGTGTTTTGCTTTATTCGGGTTTTGTTAGCTTCTTGGACAATTTGAACCGTCTAATCAACCTTAGAAACCTTGTCCGCATCGGTATGCACGCCACGCTGAGTCCACAACAGTTGTGATTTTTATAAGTGATACTATGATATTCATTGTTTTGATTTGGTCTTAAATTTCCATGAAGGGCTGTTCAAATGATCCTTAACTTGTATCGAAGACCGTAGGATAAACAATAAAAATCAAGGGTACATATAGGTTTAGGTATGGTCAGAATGGTTTACTAGTTACTTGAATATCTTATGTTAGAGTTTTAATATGTTGTTTGTGTCTCTATTTAGTTCAAAGGGAAGTTTTGTCCCTTTTTAATTCCTGACTGCTAGTGTCGATGCGTGTTCTTACCTTATGGGTTCATTCTTCAATTTGTTCCTTCCAAAAGCCGCCTGATGGAAGTTCCACTTTTAAGTTCTATTTGCCCACTATTTTATCATAATCATTCATTTTTTTTTTTTTTTTTATGCAAGAGATTTTGTCTGTATGAAAGAAACACGTGGATCGAATTTTTGTTAGTTCTTGGTTTCTTAGGCAAAGGTTTTTTTTTTCCCAATACAAGGTTTCACGCTTTTCTTCAACACAAGATGTTAAGTAAAATGAAAAACAAAAAAATTAAAATCATGAAAACAAAAAGTTGATTGAATAAACAAATAGATAGATAAATAAATAAACAGCACGCGATTACAATTAGGGGTGGCGAATGGTAAATGCGAGACTTTGCGAGACGGCGAGACTAGCGTTTTTCTTTGCGAGCCCGAGACATTTTGACTTTTTCGATTGCGAGACCGAGACTTCAAAGGGTTTTGAGTGCAAGCGCGAGACATTAAGACTCTTAAATTGCGAACCCCAGATTTGCTTGAGAGCTATGAGAATGAGCTAGAATGAGCTAGAATGAGCTTGTACAAAAGTCTCACAAAGGATCCTTTTGTTGTAAACCCTTGTACGAAACATCAGATTTGAAGAACTGTCAACAGTCAATAAATTCAATTTTTTTCCTGGCCATGACCTAATTTCCTGTCAAGAGGTTTCGCTTGGTCGTTTCCCTTTGATTTTTTTGACTGACGTGCTGCCACTTACAACTCAAGTTGTCTGGAAGTAGTCAGAAAGAATGCGCGGCCGTGTTAGAACTCAGTTGAGTGTGAGGGCCACAAGTTTATTAGCCTCTGGCTATTAAGTGCTACCCTCTTTAAATAAAGGCTTTCATTCATTTATTTCCTTCGAGGTGGAAGCGTTCAAAACAATGAAGGAAACCGAGATGGGCATAAGGTCTTCTTCTTCTCATCGGAAGCGAAACCACGAATCACGTAAGTACTCTATATATAACTGTTGGTATTTATGAATGTGGCGACAATTCACTGTTCGTCTACCAGTAAAACTTCAATCCCGGCCTCGCGAAAACAACCACGCCACGCTTGGCCGCTAGTCAAGTCCCGCGGTCCTATAACTGTAAGCTACTATAGCTAGCTTTGAAAGATCTAGGCCGCAAGTCGCACTGATGGTGGTTTTACCTGGGATTGTTTGCCCAAGATGGCAAAAGTTGGCAAAGTAGGTCGAACTATTAAAAATACACTCGATCGCTTTCCGGCGATCGCGTCGAAAGCGGGGAAATCAAAACCACCAGCTGTGTGTACAGGAAATGAAAGTTAATATCCAAAAGATTAATTTTTCTGGAAAACAAAGTTAATTCAAACTAAGTATTCGATTAAGGGTCTATTAAGCATAGCATTTTCTTATTTGTTTGCTTATTTTAATTTATAGAAGACGTCATTTTAAAAAAACTAACAAACGAATCGGGACTTCGAGACCCTTAGCCTTGCAAAAAATCGAGACTCCGAGACACCTTCGATTCGTATAAAAAACGAGACTGCGAGACGCACATAACCGCTGAAAAAACGAGACTGTGGGATCTACGAAATTCGACTAAAATTTTGCGAGACCCTGAGTTTTTGAAGGACCATTCACCACCCCTACAATTCGAGCTGCATTTAGAAATAAAGAGAATGTTCCATTTTTAAATCCTATTATTTTTACTTCTTAATTCGTGTACGGCACAAGACTGTGATAGCATTCCAAGAGTGATAAATGGTCGCATACATTTTCGCGCTGCAGAAAGCTGTGATAGTCATATGTATATTCTCATGAAAATCACGATAAGACTGCGTATTATGCATTAACGATAACCCTTGACCTACAAACAGACAAATGGACGCCGCACAATGGGCGATTGATGGAACTCATAGACACAGCTAAAGTTGGAAAGATATTGGCCTCCTATTCCTTCATCGACATAATATGCGTGAAGTGTTTTGTATGAGAGCAAACAAACGACAATCAGCAATCTGCAAATAAAGAATGTTAACACCAGATCGGTCAGACCGGATCGCTCTTACCGAGTGTTTTAACAAGAATGGATTACATTCTCAACGTGTAAACAGCTGGCCATGAAAGTCACGGAACAAGAATAAAGACGTCAAATTTACATTTTCTAATATGAGCATTTGGAGACATGTTATGGGTCTACCATTTTGGTCTTAACCTTAGCCTACGTTGTGTGTACCCAATGCACGGATGTTTTCATGTCTTCTAAAGAGATTTCCAAGCGTAAAATTTTTTAGCTGCAACAGAGCCGCTATTATTAGATACCACTTTAATAGCTTACCTCTGCTTGTGCATGGACGACTGATTTCAGTGTGTAAATTCCACTTAAAGTACACTTGACATTATGGTAAATGAATTTTGCCCCCTGTCTGAAAGTTGAGATACGTCGATAAAAGACACCTTTGCCTAGATTTGATCTTGAGCCGTACATGCAGTGAGTCACTTTTAGCGACGTTGGAGAAAAGAAAGAGACTTTTAGCAACGTTGGAGAAAAGAAAGAGACTAAACAAGGAAAGATTCCACAAAGGTTAGAACTGACAAACAAGTTTTATGATTCCTACAATTTCTAGAAAGACAGTGGCTTTTCTATCGTTAGTATGACTTCAATTACCAAATCTTACTTGATGGAGTTAGCTTCCTAAAATCATAGGGCCGATTATTTACGCGAGGTCTAACTCAAACCACGGTTTTACGCAATCAGCGGGCTTCAGCCTTTCTCCTGTTAAGAGTATTGATTTGATCAAATAAATGTCCTTCCATTGTTAGCTTGCGGCCTTCTTTGCCCTGCTCATAAAAATAAATGTTCAGATGAAAGGTTCAGCTAAATAGAGGCTTGTTTAGGAGCGGTTTTGCTTGTTTAGTAAACAACGGCTAAACTTTGTTTAGATATTCACACCGTAATCTCCCATATATTTTAGACTTAAATACGAACCTGCTGTATTCTAATACATGATCAAGAACCACCTAGGGATGCTACTTTCGTGCGACCACCGTGGTAGAAGTGATATCAAACTTTCACAAACGGTCCTCGAACAAGAAACATAACTACTCTTCTACAACTTGAAATGTTTCGTAATTGAAGTCAGGGCACCTTGCAACCAAACGGTTGTATCGGTGCGGAAAATATATTCTCTGCACGACTTAGAAACATAAAGATAAAATTTTAGACCACTTTAATTCTGACTATTAATCACGATAACATTTTTTTAAATATCTAGGTGAATTTGTAAACGTCACACAGAAGCCAAAACGTTCCCATATGAAGGACGCACTAGATAAAACCAAATAAGATAGGATTACATACTGCCGCAGCGCCCGTGGGTAAGATGAAGCGAATCCTGCGTTCTGATTGGCTACCCGAGCGGGCAAGATGGACCCATCTTGCCCGCTCGGGATTTCCCGCATTGATCCCGCGCATGAAAAAAATAGAATAAGAGCTACGTTCGTAACTCTTGGACAATTTCGGCGATGGAAACGCAAAAAGCGGCGGAAGATAGTCAAAACAAAGGAAACGGAAAGGACTTTCTTGAGTTTGTTGTGCTACAAACTTAGTTGGCTTTCTTTCCCAGCTCTCGAAGGAAACAAGTCATTCTTAACTCTAAATAAAGCGAAATCTTTTCGCAAGATAATAAATCCTTTATTAACCAAGCTTGTTCGGTCAAGATGGCTGGATATTAGCTTCGTTCTTTTTTCGCATTTTTATGGACCTCAACTTCGTCTCCGTCCATAAAAATGCAAAAAAAAAACTCGGCCAATATCCAACCATCTTGACCGAACAAGCTTGGTTAATAACGCATATTTATTTGACATCAAATACACGGGAAGTGGTCTCCCAATCTTCCGAGCCCAAGGCTCATGATATAAGAGTTTCAATAAATCGACTACTATAATTTTGTTTTAAGTTTAGCCTACTACATCTAAAAAAAAAAACAGCACAAAGTCCTTGGAATGAGAAACATGGCTAGCATTTCACAAAATGTCTCGTAAGAGAGTTGAAACTTTTACCTTGCATTACGTATTTGTCACACAGTATTAACGAGAGGTCTTACATTATTTTCGCCCAAAATCTTAGATACGTAAGAAAAAGAAGACTGATTTATGCTAGTTTCGATAATAGCCAGATTGATGTCAGGTGTCAATTTCGAACTGCTTTCCAGCAACCCAGATCATCACACTTTGTGCCTCACTGGATCACTACAGCAAATCATTGCTTACAACAGACGAGCTACGTACATGAATATATTGAGATAGCGATAGCATCACAATGTATTTCCTCAAAATGAAGACAAATAGATCGATACATGTACATTCAGTCAGATCTTGATAACTCGCTATAAACATTGACATTGAACTGAACTTTGAATTGAAGAAGATAGATGAACTTGTTCTTAATGCATCGTCACTACAGTATCTATCTGCTCTACGAATTCCTTTCCATAAGTCATTTGGCTGATATCTTCCCTTCAGCGTAGAAACTGAGTCATTGTAGAGGGACTAGGTAAGCATTCAGTCAGTAAAAGCAGCCATATCTCATAAAAACTCTTTGAAACAGTGAGATATCCCTTTTCTTTTCGACATAGATCGTTTTCCCTCTCACCCAATAAAAAAATAAATCGAAAACTATTCCATGGATAAGGTCAAGAAATTGCAATGTTATATAGGAGAAAGGTAAAAAAGACACTCCTTCAAGTCTAAGGCCTTTTCGTTTTTCCAAACTTCAAATATTCGTCAAAATGTTTTGCACAAATTTGCAGAGCCCAGTGTGGGGCCGCCATGTTGGTGCACCTCTTTGGTCCACCAATATGGCGGCTAGAAAATAATATAAACATTTGGAACTTACTTTGGCTATTTGGTCGACTGATTATCTGAACTGAACCAACAAACATAAATAAACATACTTTTCCTAACACTTAAACTCCTAAAAAGACTAAAAATCACTAGATAAGTGTATATTTTTCGACAGACACGATCAGAGCTGTATGTCACGCACAGCCACAACTGTGAACTTCAAATTGCGCTGGTTTCCAAACTAAGCACTCTATTGAGCTGAAAAGTTGAAAAGAGATATTACTTTAATCGCCCTTATACCTGAGGATAAAAATTTTCGTGGCTCTTTAGTTTTAAATTTTGGAATTTGATGACGTCACCTGAAAACGATCTACTAGAGAAATCCACAGTACAAAGTATCATAGAGAACTTGTCCCTTACCAAAATACTTATGTAGGGAGAAAACCCTGGACTTTTCAGAACTACTTTGATTATACGAACTAAACTTTGGAAGTTTTTTGCCAATCTCCTACAAAGTAGATAACTTTGATTTAACACCTAGTTTGTATTTCTTGGTCTCTTTCCCTCGTTACTTATATGAAGTGTCTGGTGCTGTTATTTTTATTTTTTTCAACCGCCGGTTTTTTTTTCTTTTATTTCTTTTTTTTTTTTGTGGCTTTTTCCTTGTGGTCAATATTAGATCAATATTGACCACAAAAAAACCCTCTATTCGCTCCGACGAAGGGCTAACGCTCGAAACGTCATTTACGTTTGTTTAGTTAGTATTTTGTAACAACAAAGAACGTGAGTGTTGTCAGCAGTGATACTTTAAAGTAGGGCTATACTTCTCCATTGCTAGTAATGTTTATTGTAATTTACGTTTTCGTAGTTTTTTTTGATGAAAAAGTTATAATGTCACTCTCGAAGATTGATGAAAACTGTCTGCATTCCTCTTCATATTTCCTTAAAATCAGGGACTAAATCAATTTTCCTCTTGTAGGATCATTTTATCCAGTTGGTAACAATAAATGTTTGTGATATTTAATTCTGAAAAGTTGGTTGAGAGGATCTAGTTTGTGATCAGGTAATTCGGTTATGTCAACTAAGTTGAAATTGTAAATTAGCCACCGTCACGGTAAGGAGTTATAAAGCTGACGTTTCGAGCGTTAGCTCTTCGACATTCGCTCTGACGAAATGCTAACGCTCGAAACGTCCGCTTTTTAACTCCTTACCGTGACGGTGCCTAATTTACAATTTCAACTTAGTTAAGACAACCAAATTACCTTGTTACCCCCAACGACGCAGCACCACAGTTTCTTTAGAAACTTACCTCTTTTATTAGTTTGTGATCAGATTGAATACATTTTTCCCCAGCTCCCGCTTCAAACCTGCCTTACTTTATATTATTTTCAGTAGAGAGTTAAGTTGACGCCATAGCATTCTCGTTAATGTGTGCAAAATAGTGAAGTGAAAGCCCAGAAGTGTCACTCTGTTGATCTCAGTAAGAAACATACCGTCGATCCTCAAATTTTTCAGTTTTAGAATCACTGCACCACGGTCACAGTGTGCCAACACTTTTCAAATCGAGCGCTTTCGGTTTAGCAAGAGCACAAGTATGACCAACTATGGATGCTACTAAATAATAATAGATGTATGTACTTTCTCAGGTTTCTTACTTGACACGTAAGTACTTCTTCGTGTTTCCTCCTTAGTACTTCCTCAGGTTTCTTACTTGACACGAAAAACTCAACGTCAGTAAAAATTTAATTTTGGGGACATAGAGAAAGTGTGCAACTAACACAATATCATCATCTTTTAGAACTTGCGATCTTCCTGCCGACTAATGATTCACCTGCACGTCAATTACTAAAATATAATTATCAAAATTTGGTGTTTTGATATTTGATATGATCTGCTTTTTCAATCTTTACGATATCGCCAAGTTGTTTACGCTTCGTTTACATAAATAACTTACGCTTGCCAATGTCAGAGGAAAGAAATGCATATGGTTTGCTGATGACTGAGATGGCACGAAGTGTCCATTAAAGTCTTCAACGAAATGAAATGGATGACATGTTTTTAGGTAACTGAAAGTAAGAATGCACATCAAAATTCGTTTTATATTTGAGAGTTTGGAGAAGACGTGCTTGAAAAAGGACGGTGCTGTTATGTAATGTTCTGTACCGATGACCGAAATAGGCATTTTCGCAACAAACATTTTCATCTAATTTACTGGAAAAACTACCTTCATCGTTTGAGGTTGGGCATTGACCAGCTGATATCATTAATAACTCAGAACCACCGCTTGGAAACATAGATACGCTGCCGGTAAACGAAATAGCGAACGTTCGAGGAGTTCTGGAAGGACCTAAATATAGGTAAATTAATACAACTGATTAAACGCGTTGTCAGGGGGAGAAAAACACGGAAGAACAGCTTGGGCTCTTGTGACTTATTTGAAACTTGTTTATCCTCAATATAGTCTGATCCATTTTGTAGGCATTAAAAGATTGCGCCCTCCTCAATTGAAAAACATTCCTTGATATAAAAGAGTATCAAACATGAAGGATTGACGTCACTATCAGGTTTCGCAAAGCAAGAAAAGGATGTCAGAGAGACTGATGTTTTCTTTAAGAAGCAGATGATTATATATTTGTCGATACCGTTGAAGGAAAAAGATCTCCAATTGTACATAGACTATGGATAATTAATAACACTCGGAAAATGTCGGCAGAAATATGTCAATCATCCAACAAGAGATAGCTTCATCGTATTTAGAAATTTAGAGATTCCAATACACCGATTTACCTCTATTACCATTATAATTATTATTATTATTATTATTATTATTATTATTATTACAATCATTATTATAGAATTTAATAATAGTTTTGTTCTTGGAAGTTTAAAGTTCTTATTTCATAGTTTTTATTCAAATACTGTCTTCGCAAGAACACAAATGTCATGGTACAACAGACGTAAACTTTTTACGTGAGGAGGAAAACATTTGAAATTTGGAGACATTATCAATACTATGTACTTATTGACTAAGTGGGAGGGCCAGACAGAAAAATCTTTGGCTTGTAACCATGACGTACGGACCGAGCGCAGTGAGGTCCGTGCGTCATGAATGAAAGCCAAATATTTTCCCTTCCTTCACGACCAAACTCAGTCAATAAACATTTTATCATATGAGCACTGGTTAAGTTTTGAAAGTTTTGAAAATTTTGTTTTAGCTTGATAGGACGCGATAGAACTGGTGCGCGCGGGAAATCCACAAAAACGTTAAAATAAAAACTTTTCTTTCAAATTTTTTTTTTCGAGTCAGAATAAGAAACTCACAATTAATCGAAAAACGTGACCCATTTTCTCATTTCCCATCACTGCCGCCCTGCAACAATAGCGAAGAAAGGTTTAATTTTTTTGCAACAAAGCCGAGCAACTGCACTAGGACCAGAAGATGGAATGTAAGTTGAATCATCATTTCCTAGTTCGTATTTCCTCGCTAGTTCATGATCAATTCAGGTAAACATTTAAGACCCAATCATTTTTAGTTGAATGAGTGATAATAAAAATGTATATCGATGAAATATTTACCGACATAACATGTGAGTGGCAACACACCAATGCCATTAGGTTTAGCTGAAGGCTGTGATAGGAATTTACCCTTCCTCACCTTAAACATCAGAGAGAGTTAGTCTTTGCTAGTTTAATTTAGAAAAAAGAGAATATAACTTATGCCAAATTTAGACTAACAAAAAATGTTTAGTTAAACCACGTTTAATCAAATGGAAAAAAAAGACAGAACGTGCTCATTGAGTAATAACTGACTTAAATCTTAGCTGCGCGACAAATATCAGTTTAAGCAACTTCTTTAAAGACAACCATTTTGAACTGTGTTTAAAAAAACATCCTCAAAACGCGTTTTTGCTTTAGTATTAATAATCGTTACAAGGTTAAGCGTCAACGTATTGTTCGTTAGTCGTTCAAGTAGACGTGGTAAGAGATTCTTGGGTATCACTAAAGAGGACACTTTGAATAATGAAATTTTAATGTTGCTTAATTTGGGCTTATTTTGATTTATTTGGAGTGTTCGCACTTTACTCACCCAAATTCTCAAACTCTGAAGAAGGCATATAGATAAACCCAGTAAACATGGAAGTTAAACCTGGAATTTATTTGTTGCTTCGTACTACTCGGAAACTTTTATGAGCAATATTTCTTTAGAGACGTTTTTTTTTTATTCGCACATGTACCGTATAGCGCGATTATCAGGGTCGTAAGCTCTATTGAATTAACAAGCGGTGATGTGGTGGGAATGAAAAGCCCTCCAGCGAAGTTTGAAAACCTCAGTGACTGAATGACTTAACGCAATACATGTATCTTGAATTCTTTTTTACATAATTACACAATACTCCTAATTGAACGTTGATGCATCAAAACACGTTGTATTCTCGTGATGGGTCCCATTCAGTAAGCGCAAATCTGAAATGGGGCCAAAGAACACGCAATTATTTACCGTGACAGTTTGATTGATTATCCATTAACTATCCTTAAAACACTTCTACAATGAAATATGATCTTTGTGGGCAAGATTAAAGAGAATAGTTATGATTAGAAAGCGATGTACTTCCGCTGAGGATTTCAATCAATCGTCTCAAATTTTTCTCATGATTTTTAGCACGTTAACATTTGGCTTGCCTAAAATACCATCAATCAACATTGCCACGGAAAGTAATTATCACCAACCGCAAAGCTATTATCATATTTGTGGGCGGAAAAAGTACTGATTTATTTGTCTTTTTTGTTTCGCGAGTCATACTGAAAACGTCACGTCGAAAGCAAAAATACACATTCAAATAGTTCCCTTCCATACCGACACTATTTTGGTCTTTAACCCACCCTTAGTCCAACAATCCAGAAGCAAACAGTGCAAATATCTCTCATCAAATCTCTATGAAAGCAAAGAGGTGCTTTGTACCTTTATACACTCTTATCAAACAAACAAACTACCGTAACTCCGGTGCATAATTGTGAACGTCTGTTTTCACTGTAAAGGTGTCTATCCCGCCTACGTAAAACATTCTAATAAAAAGTTCAATTGACTTAACTCTGCTCAGCTTTACGCATTCCAACAAATTAATTTCCAATGAATAGTGTGCAATCCCCACAGAGTTAAGAAAGATTTTATCAATAACAATTTTTACCATTATTGATAAGGAAGACGCCTATTAATGGGTCTGTTTGCCCTCTGATTATCTTTACAAAGTTTCTTAAAAAGTGCAACAGGTGTTGTTGCTAGGTGCGACAACTGTTGTTACATACTGTGAAGGTGTCTCATTGCAAAATGCGACAATTGCTTCTTTTACAAAGCGCAAAGATTTTTGCAATTGTACCAGCACAGACTCGCCCAGATTTCATTTGAAACTCGTTTTCTAACGGTAGCGAGAGTGATCAAAGGAAATGTAAAACATCATCTCTCAAAATAATATGCACTTATTGACTGAGTGGGAGGGCCGGACTGGGAAATATTTGGCTCTAGGTCACGACATACGGAACAAGCCAGCGAGGTCCGTGTTTCATGAACGTCCCGTCCAGCCCGACCTAAATCAGTCAATAAGCATTTTATCATGACCTCTGACTAAGATTTGGAAAATTCTGAAAAGTTTCTTTTAAATTAAAAAGGACGCGACAGACTAGTGCGCACGGGACAACCACAAAAAAAGATTTTACAATAAAAACTTTTATTTTTTCTTTTCGAGTCACAACAAGGAACAGACGATTAATTGAAAATTGTGACTTATTTTCTCTTTTTTTTTTTTCCACTGCTGTCACTCGTTTTTTTTGCAACAACAGCGAACAATGTCGCCGCATAAGTACACCAGGGCCGGACGACTTTTACTGGACCGGCTCACGTCAACCTGTCCGGCCTTACGCACGTCAGCTGTCACTATGGTATTCAATGGGATAGCGCGAGCGGGGTCGGACCCGGACGGATCATATATGATAAAATTGCTTCCGAATAGAGAGATTTTATCCATTAAAATTAAAAACAATAAATCCCTGCACCATGTAAGATCAATTGTTCGTCTTCATGTCCACCTACACTTGCTCAAGACTGACAATAAGATGTGCATTATTAAAGAAAAAATAAATTCCTTTCTTGAGATTAAAAATAAAAAAAAATAAATAATGTCTTTCTGGTTTCAAGGAACTACGGATGGAAACCTTAATGACTCGACAAAAATCCTTGAGGGTTATATTTTTTCCTTAATCTGCTCACCGCACGACGATGTTGCCTTTTATAGAGATATCGTCATTATATTTTGGAAGATTTAAAGACCCTATCGGTGCTTAGCTACATTTATCAGTTAGGTAGGTAATTCTGCGAAGGTATTGCAACAGATGGACCTCAGAAGCACTTTGCGTGTTAGTGTACGTGGAGTAATTTTTTCCACCTGTTTGTTTGGTTTTCATGATCTATCCGTATAGTTCTTGTAATAATCTTTTACAAAAATTGAGTGCAATGGTCAATTATCAATCTTTTAATATCCCTTTCTTCCTTCCTTTACAGGTCGTTTTGGTCTTCTACCTCACTCTCATGAATGATGTTGAGTCGTTGAAGACCCAACAGAGATCAACCCGCTGGTGGCTTCGCTCTCATTTAAGACTGAATAAGCCGTGTAGGGGAGGGAACCTAATGAAAATTGATACTAACCAATGCATAGTTTCTAACGGGAAGCAGATGTGTAAAGCAAAATCTAATGGCTGGTATACCAAACTTCCCACAACGAGTAAGTATTTGTAACTTAGCTAAATTCATTTAAAGATGATTGATATCTTCTAATTGGTTATGATATTTGGCCCATTTGAATTTAAAGGACTGATGGTGTTGATCAAAAAAACTTCAGATATCAGTGTACATATTAGTGCTGACAAATGTATTTTACCCGATTAGATTTAGATCATGTACACAAAATAGTCATAGATATATTAACGGGTGCTTAAATGTTCATTGTTTTATAAGGGTTTCTCAATTTCAACTTAAATTAAAACAAGTTTTGCAATTAAAAGACTATTAAAAACGAGTCTTTAAAGAGAGCATTTTCCTCCAGCATAAAAAATTTTGTAATAGTGATTTGTAATAGTTTTCCAAGAGGTTTCCCCGATAAAAAATTTCATCAAATATTGAAAACGAGGCGAATAGTTAACATACAATTGGTCGCGTGTTGAACTGCATCATTACATTTGAAAAACAACTTCAAGGGATAGAAATTAATGAAAAAAAAAAAACACAGCCACGATCAGTCACGAGAAATATGGCTCACTCACGTCTATCCATTTAATGGATGTGACGCCAATTATTCGTCTGGAATGTATTTCGTCAATCAAAAGAACTAAAGTACAAAAAAACAAAGCAATTACAGACTTGCAAGATTAACCTTGCATGACTTCCCGACAAGTTCCCATGTAACCATTGTACTCTTGCAATTTCAAGGTTTCCAGCTGGTTCAATTAAGAAGGAAAAAATGCATCCAAGTTTCCGACCGCCTTAACAGGAAATTTTCATTAAAAGTCATCAACGGTACGACTGTCACTTTTGAGGTGAGTTTAAAGAAGATTAATAGTTGTGACTCTCATAGACGGCTAGCATTGATGTTTTTATTTGTTCGACATTAGCTATATAAATGGCAAATTAAACTCATCGATAATTTGTTACTATGAAAAGGACTCATCGGTCTCAATATCAAGTATTTAAGGATGATTGGAAACCACTCCTACAGACACTTATGAAATCACGTAGGAGGCCACTTATGAGCATGCACGCCCAGTTTGAAAGAAAAACGTTGGTCAATTAGAGGAAATAGAACAAAACATGGATATTAAAACCATGACTACACCTCTTTCTTCCAAGTTTGTAGGCTTTGATAGAGGGAGCTCTCCTGGTGATTATTTCATCATCATAATTTTTGTTTTTTATGATTATAAGCATTATTGTAGTCAACATTATCATTTCCATTCTTTTTATTACTATTGTTATTATTATTAAAATAAATTTTAAACTCATAAAAACACTATTTAAAGACATGATTCGGCATGACTCATGCCATCATCAGTTTACTGAGGTGAATCATTTATTTTGTCTTTTAACATTTCATCAATATTACATTATAAACTTAGTACAAATGGGAGTTTTAAAATCAGTGTATCGTTAAAATAGTGCAATTAGACATGTCCACGCGCAAGAGTAACATTTCGAGGATCTTTTTATGCTAAAAGAATTATGACAGTTGTTGAAATTACCATAACTATTATCATCATACGATACGGGAAACCAAAATGTTTCTCCTCATTTCTCGAATGCAAATAATTCGTTGCTGTTCAGCATTGAGCTGCCATTTAGCGCGCGAGGTAAGCACCATTTACTCGAGTTAAATGCTGATAAGTATGATTCTTTCCTTTTACAGGAACAGCAATGTGATCATACCATTAATGGCAATTTCCTGTTTGCCGAGAAACGAGTTGGAAGACTATATCAATATCTACACAAGGTCGGAAATACGACTTTGTGCTTAGGCGTACATAAAAACTGCGACGTAGACTTATCCCTAATAAGAGCAAATGGAGATGATGGACGCTGTCTGTTTAAGAAACATAGAAAGCGAATATAAACTATTCTTAAAAATGCCATATCGACAATTTGGAGATAATTTGAAAAATCTAAATGTCTTCCTAAAAGTTTCGTCGTTGTCTTACAAGAACAATGGTTGTCAAAGATATGTACCGTTTTTAAGATAACTTTTTTTAATATATAATAGAGTAAGTTTTCATATTGTAAGAACTAATTTTGATATATTTAGTTCATTTTATCTTGCAACTTTTTAAATATACAATAGAATAACTTTTTACATTGTAAGAGCTTATTTTGAAATATTTAGTTAATTTTATCTTGCAACTTTTGATGTGAATTTCTATCTAATAAATAAAGACAAATTATTGACATAATTCAACGAAGAGGCCATCCTGTTTCTATGTCATGTAGGAGTTTTTCAGAACAGCCTATCAACCATAATTTCAAACCACTGTTAGCGGTACATAACGTACTAAACGAACTAGATGGTCCTAAGACCACCAAGATTGGGTATGGACAAAAAGTATTGAGAAAGACTTCAACTTTTAATACAAACGGAATAATCAGTGATAGCTTACATTGCATCGTCCCTAAAAATCGTTTTTCTAAATGCTCAAGTCTGTCAAAACTTTTGCGAATTTATTCGGTAAAGCAGTAAGTTGGAATCAACTACCGACATATTTTTTCCTCTCTACGGCTAGGTTGCATAAAGAGGATCTGGAATTTTTTCCGGGATTTTTTGAAAGCAGAGTAGTGATCTCCTAAGAAATACAGAGTGACTCTGATCTTCCTCTTCAAACTATTATCATATAGTTGATCCATCGATGTGTGTCTCTATTCAAATTTCCTTTGCAGGAACAGCGATGCGACAATACCAATTTTATGAACAGCTCCTCTTTGACGAAAGAAGACTATATCAATTTGTACACATGATCAGGAAAACGACACATGCCTAGGTGTACCAGGAGACTCTGATAAAAGTTTGTCTCCTTACTAGATTGATGATCGATGTTTATTCAACAAACAAAGGAAACTATTTACAACTAAGGAATGTGGTGTATCTGTAACGCCCCACATTGGAAATCGGCGGATCCAAAAAAAATCTCACACAGTTGGCATATTGAGGAGAAAAAAAAAACAAAGAATCTGTTAATATATCTGAAAATTAAAATTGCTACCTTTCTGAAGATTAAAGACCAAACATTGGTCAACTTCGCATGATAGGACGTATAGGACGTAAAGCCGGAGGTCCCGTCTCCTGCACCTATCAATTAGTTAATTTCGACAGGGGACGTTAAAGAACCCACATCATGAGATATCTGTGATGTGGTCTGGCCTGGTTACTGGGAATGGGGGGAGGGGGCATCTGTAAAATTTATTCTTTATTTATTGTAAACTACCGCCGGCAGTCTGGAAAAGTCCCCCGCACAGTGTTGTAAAGCGCATTCAGGAGCATTTACATGGAAATGCGCTATAGAAATTGATCTATATTATTATTATATTACTCTTCCCTCTCCCAGATATCAACCAAAATGACTGCGAAATTACACAGTCATCAATTCCTCTCCTTTGCTCAATTTTTACTGGTCTTTATACGTTGACCAAAACTGCTCTACACGAATAAAAACACAGGGAAAAAAAGTTAATTAGGGTAGAAGATATGTGAGAGTAACCTTGATTTTTACAATAAGTAATATGACGCAGCAATACTATCAAATAGAACCATTCGGACTAAAAAAAAGTGTAAAAACCTACGATTCAAGGGTTAATAGATGTAAATGTTTTGTTTAGCTGGTTACTAACCATAAAGAGACAATATCAACGGCATTTAAGCCTAATTAAATTTCTTGACGGCGATACCTTTTCCGGGATCTTAACTACGTTGACCACTTACACAGAATTGACGTTTGTACTTTGAAAGGAATTTTATAGTTTGTAACCTTGCGTCTATTTAAGACCACTACAGTCGTTACAAAAGTGGTAAATCTCACTTCTATACGGAAAGAGGTCATACAGGATGAACCTGGGAAGAATTTTGCACGCTCATGTATGTGGGTTTGTATCAGGAATTGTTACATTCCAAAATTTCATTGTTGTTTACTTTGGTCTGTCTATAAATTTTGAAGGGCTTATGTATAGATTGGGATCTGATGAGTTCATTGTTTTATTTTTATGCCATTTTAGGCCAGTTTCATGTGCTTGGTGGTTCTTATGATGAAAACTGAAACGAGGACGACCCGACTACATCAAACCCTTTGGAGACTTCATTCTCATTTTAGACTCAAGAAGCCTTGTAAAGGAGGTAACCTTGTAAAAATTGCCACGCAACAATGTACAGTCTTTGACGGGAAGAAGCGATGCGAGGCAAAATGCAATGGTTCACGGATCAAAGACCCCACAACGAGTAAGTAAATAACCAAAAGAATTTGCGTTTTAATGTGTTCTATTTGGTTGTTTTTCGAAGAAAAAAATTTGCTGAACTAAGAAAATTATTTTCGTTTTCCGCTTTGGTTAAACTATACCAAACGATTCCTGATTTTACATTTACGGCCACCAGTCTTCAAACATGAGCCTGTAAATTTTATGTTATCCGTATAAATTCGCATGGCTACAGTATAGTAACAATGGAATTCATAGACAGAATTCTAAACAAATTCACTCAGAATAATCAAGCTTCCTCACCCCTGATCATTCGAAACCCAGAAACAACTTGTATTAGTGAGAGAAAACTTCTTTCACTGAAAATAAATGCATCTTCACAAACCTTTGGGACTAAGCTTGGGATAAACATCCAACTTAGCCAGAGCCTGTGATGGATGGATGCCTAGCAATAAGCAAAACTTAAAAAACTTCACAACAAATTAATCACTTAAAATCTTCCCTACGTGACGATGACAACGTCTTTTGAAAGAAATGGTCCAATACCATTTCTTTCGTTGTTAAAACGTTGTTATTATCACGTAAGGCTAAATTCCTCCAAATTAAAAATTATTCTCTCGAGTGAGCAAAAGGTGTGATTGTCATGACATATACAAAAGATCGTCGTAATAATACGTCCGAACAGACTTATCATTGGTATCAGGAGAAGCACCTTTCGAGGGGTTAACTTCAAATTGTGGAGCATTTTTAGCATTAAAGCAGTTTTTAAACTGCAGATTAAAAAGAATACAGAATGACTCTTTTCCAGAAGTTTTCTTTTTATCAGTTTCAACATATATTAATTTCAGCATCAATATTAATTGCATATTAAAAAACTTGATTGCTCAATATTACACTTCCTGGGCTTAAAATAAAAGTTAGTTGCAGTAAAAGATTCTGCAATATGATCGGTTACTTAGAGTGGAAGGAGCCTTCTGACCTATTGCGGTTGCTTCCAGAAGCTTTAAAAGAACAGTTCTGTGAAAAATATTTAATGTGGGCTGTGCCAGTTCTAACTGAGAAGGGGTCCTTAAGCTAGCTTTCCATTGTTCTAAAAGTGTAAGTCAGCTCTCCATTGCCAACGCAGCAAAGCGGCGTGGCTTCAAGGTTACCACTTGCCATAGCCACAAGTTCTATCTTTCAATTTCCTATATGAAGTAAAGGTTTCCACAAGGCCTTCAAAGCTGCGGGTTTTTTTTTTTTTAAGTATTCAAAGTTTGCAAATGGAGTAATTTGCATCTCAATTTGCAAATCGTGCCACTTAATGACAAAGCAATTTTGGGGCATAATTCAAGTTAAACCACAAACTTGATTATTATGACTGGATGCAAGTGTCCAAATAGAATTTTGTTGCAAATCTGATAATCTTGAACACTTCCATTTTTCGCTGACAAGTGTGTTTTGCGCTTCGCCTTAGGATTTGAGTTTCTACAAAAAAGAGGGAAAAGCTGCATCCAGTATATCCATGACCAAAACATTACATATACATTAAAAGTTGTGAAAAACGCCATGGTTACTTTTGAGGTGAGTATTGTTTTAAGAGGATCGTAATTTCAAACAGGTATCAACGAACGCTTTTCATTCCACTGATTTATTCGTGTTTTTCTCGTTGCCATGTTCCCACCAATCACGTAGCTCCACTTTCTGCCTTTAAAAGCACACACAACCCACAATTCCCCTATTCGCTTCGACGAAGGGCTAACGCTCGAAACGTTAGCTTTTATAACCGTAACGGTGGCCAATTTACCATTTCAACTTTGTTGATATATTCAAGTAATTTCAAATAAGTTCACTAAATATCTGATAAACATATATATACATATGATGCACGATCCTCGCAGTAGATAGCGCTATTTAAGCAATAGCGAAAATCAGACCTGAAAAAAATCAGGCCTGTACGGGACTCGAACCACTGACCTCTGCGATACCAGTGCAGCGCTCTACCAATTGAGCTAACAAGCCAACTGGGAGCAGGCCGTTAAGTTGATTCGTAATAAACCCGTGAAAGTGATAAATGAGATACAATGGAATATATGAAGTTCATATATTTCATTGTATCTCAAACATATATATACTGACAAAAAAAGTCTTTGGTTAAATAACTTTAATTACTGATACCTATCAACTGAACCTAGAAGTCGAAGATTAACTCAAATGCTTAACAATGACAATCACGTGTTTCTAGCTAATTACACGCCACCTCAGAAGATACTAGCAAAAGAATGTCACTGTTTATGCAAATGATATTTTGTGACCATGTTTTCCGTATCAATACTGAAGATAGCGCCAGTCAGTTGAGATAGTGTTTATCTTTCTGGGGTCATTAACTTGATGTCACGGGGTGGGGGGGTTATGTAAAGAATAGCGTCAGTCACTTGAGACAGTGTTTATTTGTATGTGCTTATCAGTATTGTCTGCAGCCATTACATTACTAGTTTCAAAAGATCTTTCCAGCGCAATCGCGTTTTCCTATGTTATATTAAATTATCGGTAGTAATTTGCCCAATAATGCATAGCAATATGTTTATATGTCGATATGTTTAATTGTTTATATTGCGTTCGCAGGAAGGGCGCTGCGATAGTAACTCCGATGACAATATCCTGTTTGAAGAGACAAGAGTGGGAAGACTATACCAATATAAGTACTTAGCTGTTAATAGGACAATGTGCATAGGTGTCCATGATAACTGTAGTCATAACTTATCCCTAATAAGCACAAGCAGTAACAGAAGAGATGGTCGTTGTTTATTCAAAAAACAGAGAAGTAAACTTTCGGCTACGAAATGACCCTTATTTTTCGTATATAGCGATTTTATGAGAAAAGATTGAAATAAACATTTCCGATCTTGACGATACCGTGATTGCGCCATTGAAATTTCAAATGTATCCTTATATAAAAAAAACAAAACAAAACAAAACAAAACAAACAAACAAACAAAAAAAAGCACTCGAAAACGGGTAAGTTTCGGTTTCGACTTCAACGACGTTAGTCTGTGAGAAAAATGGCTTTAAACGATCTAAAAAGTCGTCAAAGAAAGCCAGAATGTTCAAGCTTGTGTAAAGCTATCATAATCGATACGCATAAACTATTCATGAATTGACCCCTTCTGTGGAAAATGTGTCGCTAAATTAGGAAGAACAGGAATCGACTTATCATGTAGAGCTGGTCTCCAAAGAGTCACGTGCACGAGACGAAGATCCATGTGTTATCTTTGCACTTGGGCGCTAAAACTCTTTCAGTGTTGCTTACCTCCTTTCATTGACGGGAAGGTGTGACAGTTTGGTAACGAATTGAGAGGTCATCACAATAAACTGCACAATAGTTCAAACTACTTGAAGTATAATTAGCCGACGCAGTATCATTTTGTCTGAAGAGGTTACATAATCGTACAATTTAATGGTATTTCGGCCTCTTGAGCCTTCTCTCAGCCGATCATGTGACTGTTAAAAGTCAGCAAGCCATTCTTAAAAAGAAAAACGAATTTACCAGAGCCCGTTTAGCACGAGCTTGTATCTGTGCACTCAGAGCGATGAAGGGCGAGGTGGCGGGAAGTTCGTGACGAGAGATGGTTCCCCACGCGACCTCGGTGCTTGTCACTTTATAGCATTCTCAGAATCGCCAGTTACGCAGAGTAACTTGCCAGAGAAGCATGGCTATGATCATGAAGGAGATAACACGATTATGTGTTTCTATGCATTTATTGAAATACCTTTCACTTTAATAGAAGGCATATATCATGAAGCATTTAATGTAAAATACATTTGAGACTATTTTAAGATTGCTCAATATCATGAGAATCTTCACACAACAATATCGATCCTAGAGATTCCTTTTTTACCTTATTTTGCTTCGTTTGATATTATAACTGGCGTTTTTGCCTTGAGTCAAAGTTCTTATCTCAGGCTTTTGACCTTGCACGCCTTTATTTGCTTGAGCTGGTTCCTGAACCAATAACTGCCCTTGCGTTGAGCTTGCATCTTTTGCAGGCACGATGTTTCCTTTGTTTAAAATCTGCACCTTCCCGTTCGGAATTTGTGACTTTTTGCAACAATCATTTGTAGGGCAAATACCAACACATAATTTATCACAAATCGCCGGGCAAATGGGTGCAGCATTTGCCGCTGGTATGCCGGGAGGTCCGGGTGGCCCCGGAGGTCCTGGTGGTCCGGCAGCTCCTGCATCCCCGGGTTGTCCCATCGCCCCGGGAGTTCCCATGGCACCTTGAGGACCTTTAGGTCCTTGGATTCCTGGGAAACAAAAGTATTTTGGAAATTATCATTTGCTTTTTGCGCATTTGATATAAGTTTATTCATTCTTAGTCGATATAGTGTGTATAAAACCGACCTCATCAACACCAGAGTCACCAAACGCTTTACAGAGACGTATTTCGCGAAGGTGACCTCTCATGGATAAAATCCGCTTTCTTGCGGAGCGGGCTGATTAGGAGTTGGCTGTTGGTCACCATATTTGTAAAGAAAACTCCGCAGGGTGATCACCTTTGCAGTCAGAACGTTGCAGGAGAGAGTTACCAGACTTCACATTTAATCCTATATTCGCATTTGTTGCAGGAGAGACGTTATTTATATTCGTATATTCCGCGAGATTGAAAAGAAACCACATGTCTCATCAATCACACCTTTGTGAATCTACTCAGTAAAGTAATTAGGAATTTAGATCAAGGACTGGTTTTTGATTGAGACTATAATGCTTGAAGCTGTTTAAGTTGAGTTCTTATTTATCGACTCTTGATCGAAAATCTCACTACCCGAAAGTCTGTCTTTCGGTTTGACTCGTAAACTAGTAAAGGCCTCAGGAATTTCCACCTGGAGACCTGGGAGTTGTACTTCTTACCTGCAGGTCCCTGTGCACCAGCTGGGGCACTAAAAGGCGCAGGTATAGCCGCCGGAGCCCCAGGAGATCCTGGTGGGCCTGAAGGTCCTGATGGTCCGGCAGCACCAGGGACTCCCTGTTTTCCAGGGGCACCCATGGCTCCTATTGCTCCCTGGGGCCCTGATGGTCCTTGAAAACCTATCAGAAATGACATATGGTTGATTATGCTAAAATGGTATTGTGTGACAAATAGCTCTGTAAATCTAGAGCTATTCTCTTAGCAAAATATTTCAACGACTTAACGATTGTCAGATAGCAAATTAGGTGTCACACTTATCTTCATCTATGGGTATGAAGATGGCTTAGAGAATTTACATGGCTGATTAGAAAAATTCTAATTTATATACGAAAATAAACAATATAGCGTGTAGGCATCCTGCTATTCCTTTTTGCATTCTTGTTTTTTGTTTTTTTTTTTTTCCTTTTTCATAGCAATATTTTGGTATGAAAGAACTCACCTGCTTTTTCACGATCAAGCTGATCAAACATTTTTTTTTTTAATATCAGGAACCCTTCCATTACGAAACTATATACCAAAATCGCAGGTCACTGAACTTTACCTGCTGGGCCTTGTCTTCCAGCTGGAGCACTATGAGTTTTGGACGTTGCCGCTGGAAACCCAGGGGAACCAAGGGGACCTGGTGGACCTGGAGCTCCAGCTGCCCCTTGGTCTCCTGGATTTCCCCTGGCTCCCATAGTTCCCATAGCCCCTTGAGGACCCTGAGGTCCTCGAAGCCCTAATAAAAGTTATAATCCATGTAAACAATACTCCACAGTAAGTAATGTGCAAACATGTTATAATGTAGGTCTTAAAAATACCAAATAATACTCTCACAACTAAAGCGCACATGAGATCGTTTAGAATGATTGTGATAGATGATGAACGTTCTTACCAGCTTGACCTGCTGCACCAGCTGGTGCACCATAAGCCGCAGGTGGCGACGCCTGTGCCCCCGCGGGGGGACCTGGGAGCCCTGGTGGACCAGGAGGTCCAGCTGCTCCTTGGTCTCCTGGATTTCCCCTAGCTCCCATAGCTCCCATGGCCCCTTGAGGACCCTGGGGTCCTTGAAGCCCTGATAAAAGTTGTAATCTATGTCAACAATACTCCACAGTAAGTAACGTGAAAACGTGTCTTAATGAAGGTTCTGAAGAGACCAAATAACACTCTCACATCTAAAGCACTCATTCTATCGTTAAAAATGATTTTGATAGATGATGAACGTTCTTACCAGCTTGACCTGGAGCACCAGCTGGTGCACCATAAGCTGCAGGTGTCGACGCCTGTGCCCCAGCGGAGGGACCTGGGGGCCCTGGTGGACCAGGAGGTCCTGCTGCTCCTTGGTCTCCTGGATTTCCTCTGGCTCCCATAGCTCCCATAGCCCCCTGAGTACCCTGAGGTCCCTGAAGCCCTGATAACAGTTATGATCTATGTAAACAATCTTCTTAGGGAATATGAGTCGAAGTAAATTGGTGAATTGAATGTTCATGAATAACAGAATATAAAACTGTTTTAGAGCATATTGGTCTCTCTCGTTCGAGTCACTGAAGATTTTATTCAGCTTTAGCATCAACATCTCTAACCTGCAGAGCCTGGCAGACCAGTCGGGGCATTGTTATTTGTGGAAGTTATCGCTGGAATCCCGGGTGGACCCGGTAGACTCGGAGGTGCGGGTGCTCCAGCTTCTGCTGATTCTCCTGGACTTCCCATAGCTCCCATAGCTCCCTTTGTTCCTTGTGCGCCTTGAGGTCCTTGAACACCTAGTGCGAACGGAAAGTTCAGCTTTGAGCTATGCTTGTTTGACCTTAGGCCTTGTTGACATTCATCTTTCACAAGAGAACAATTCGTGTCATTACGATCACCCGTGAGTTTGCTTTCTTTGAACAGAGTGGTTCAAGGTAGCAGTAGGTGTTAAGAAACAACACATTTTTCATTTATATAATAAAAAAATTGTCAAGCAATTATGACCATAACTGCACTTTGTGGTTTTCAAGAGTAAATTTAACATTTCAAATTTTTTTTTTTTTTATGACGGGCTAAGTGTTTAAAGATCGACGCCGACATTTAAATCTCGTCTTGCAACCTGTCTTACCACTTGGAAAACTGCTCGAAAAATTTGGAATTCAACAAAAGGGCATTGGAAATATCGGAGGGGACTAACACAAAAAATGAGCTTGCCTCATGGACTGTCGTTATGATGTGTCCTGTATTTTAAAAATTACAGGAATAGTTTGGGAGTCATCGTTATCGCCATCGTGGGTGACATTTTTATTGTAGTTGTTGTTGTCTTTTTCTATGTCACTGTCTTTGTCTTTGTTTTTGTCATTATTATTGATAGTTTTAAAAATATTCCAAGTGCTTACCTGCTTGGCCTGGTGCACCCCCTGGGGCTCCATACGCTGTTACTGTGGCCGGTACCCCAAGTGGGCCAGGGGCTCCTGGTTCCTCTGGACTTCCCTCAGGTCCCTGATGACCTATCGAAATTTCGTGGCGTTGTTTAGGTTAGTCAGCTGACTGCATGCCGTTGAAATCATGAAATTTCTACTACAGCATTGTAATTCTAGGTCTTTAAGAAACCTGTCAAAATTAGTGTTTTTAGCATTTTTTCCTCATTCGTTTCACTTCTTTTAGGATCCACAATAAATCACTTATTAATTATTAATTCATTTATAAATTCATTCATCCTTAGGTAGGAGACTAGACTTCAACCCATCTACGTGAACTCACCATTGGCACTTGGTACACCAGCTCCTGAACAACAGGCGCTTGGGCATGTACTCACACAGATTGTCTCACAAATCTCAGGACACGTTGGAGGAGGAGAAGTGGCTGGAATTCCTGGAAGTCCGGGTGGTCCAGGGGGACCAGGTGGTCCTGCTAAGCCCGGATCTCCCATTTCCCCGGGATGCCCCATTGCACCCGCAGGTCCATTATCACCATTTGGTCCTTTTGGTCCTGATTGAAAGAAAAACGGTCATGAACTTTTAAAAGTGATTATAGAAAGGAAAAACAACAGCGGCTTCAGCAATAAAAAGGTTAAGTACAAAACTTAACATATACTGAAATGACTCCGCACTTGCGTTGTATCAAGAAAGAAAAGGAAGAAAAGGACAGTCTATGTTCTTTATGAAACTGCATTGTGTAAGACTTGCATTATGTTGCAATGCTTTCTCTACAACACTGCCAAATAAGCTGATCGAACAGACCCTGGATAAGAGTTGGCCTGATCAAATGTCATCACAAAAAAAAGGATACGTCTTGAGGAAGAAGGTTTACCTGGGGCACCAGGGGCGGCTGGAGGACCCGGGGACCCTGGAGGGCCGACAGGACCCATATCGCCAGGTTCCCCTAAACTTCCGGGTTGTCCTGGATTTCCAGAGGGTCCCGGTGTTCCTTTCAATGAGGAGAGAAGAGTGAGCGTGAATTAGCTCATAATGCCATGACAGACTTAGACTTTCTCTCGCGTTTTTTAAGTAACCGTAAAGTAACCGTAGGAGCGTGGCTCTTACAAATCGGACACTTTTGCTGACAACGAGTGACGAAAGTTTTAACTCGTTGATTTAATAGACTCCATATACATTTCTAGCGTTAATTTTTATTTTTGCGAATTTTCGTTAATTTTTTTTGTTTGTTTTGCACTTGTTCCTCGCATTTCTAAGGTTCCTGCTAGCTGCCTTTAACCTTTCCTAATTTAATTCTGATCACTTTTGACTCAAACTTACCTGGAGGGCCAGCCGGACTGCCTGGAGCTCCGGGAAAACCAGGAGGCCCCCGAGGACCGGGTGGTCCGGGGATTCCCTTTGGTCCATCTGGCCCTGGTGGCCCAGCGGGACCAACAGGACCATCAGGCCCGGGGGGTCCGGGCTGAGGAGGAGGAGGGGGCGGAGGTGGTGCAGGTGTGTAGTACTGGAAGAAGTTGCAACAACCGGGTAAACATTCAGGAGAGCAGTATGAAGGGCAGTCTGATCCGCAAGGAGAAGCGTCTCTCCTGATATCTAGTACAATAGCAATGTCGTTTGATTAGACCAGGGCCGGGTTGTTCAAAGCTGAGTTAAGTTAACCCAGGGTTAGCGTGAAATTTGATTTCAGATCTGAAAGCTTTAGGAGAAAGTTCAGTTTAATTATTTTGTGTCTACAATTTGATGATCGGATGCTCTAAAAAGAACAGGCAAAATTATCTCATAAAGGTTCTTTGAATAGAGAAATAAGGAAACCTGAATCAAACTTTAACCCCGGATTAGTGCTAATCGGCCTTCGAACAACTGGACCCAGGAAAATTTAGGATCCCAAGATTAAAGTATTAAGAATAATAAAAAACCAAAGTTTTGTTCTGGTCAAGATGGGACAAATTCGAGTTAGGCTTATGCCACAAGCACAATCGAGGTAATCTTAGTTATTATCTGGAAACCAGGAGCTATATGGAGCAAAACTTCAAAAATTCAGAACTTACGGAATTTAGGCCAAAATATCCATTTCTGTTCCATAGTAAAAATATTCCTTTTGGTGTTCCGTGAAACAAAACGTAAAAGAATCAAAGTCGCTCTTATTTGTCATCAACTGAGTATAATTCGTTAACACCTCCTACAACGTTGCTCCAGGATGCATTTTGGTATACCTATTCTGTTATTTGGATTTTAAATAATGGTCTAACCCTTTTTCAGCGCCAGACGACCAGTAACAGATGCACAGATCATCAACCATATTCCGTAAAAATGAAGGAAGGACCAGTATTTCCCATCCATGCGTTGCTGGTTGCTCTGGGAAGGGATGATACGAATGGCATTGAGTCAGTTTTTGTTTATTCCTTCAGAACCCTTGTATCTCCTGAGTTTTGCTCAAGGTATTTTTGCCCATTCACCAGAGGAAGGTAATATGACTTGGGTTATATCGGAGTCATAACACTTATAGATATGACCACCGCAAGTGGTAGATTATGAAAATTATTTCAACGGGTAAAGTATGATATTTCCGGCAAGCATTATTTTCCTATTTATCTAACTTTTCAGTCACCCAAAGCCTTTGTGGAGCAGCTTGAGTTCTATCTCACTGATTTAGGTAAGGTGTAAAGCGAGGCGAATGGGAAAGGAATTTCTTCTTCTGACGTGTTTCCTATTTTTCAAAGATCAAAATATTGATAAATATGGTCTATAGCTAGTTTATGCAACAACAAAGTGAATAGGAAACAAACTCCACAGAAATGATAAAAAGATATTTCCTAAATAAGAAAAAAATTAAGTGACCTCAAATTTTTTCTGTTGTTATTTATGAACAACGAAAGCGTGCTGATGTTTGTTCATAACACCAATGCGTGCGGAGAAATTTTCCTTGCAAACTACATCTTCTGTTGAACGTAGTCGAGAGATATTATTTTAAGGTTAGACATTACGCACTTACTTTGTTACAAATTTGCTTCCGGTACCGCAAAAACCTTTCAAAGATTTTTTTCAGAATTTTCTTTTTAGTTGTCTTTAACTGAAACTATATTTTTCAGTCTTATTCAGTTTTGTTTCAAAAGTCAACCTTTTAATATTTAACGAACCGGCAAGGTGTAAGTAGTTCGTCTATTTATCTTATTCGGGTACCATAGAACTGGTGGTAGAATAGTGATCTTCTCTTAACCTGTTCCTGACAATTTTAAATGTCGTGGATTAAGAGAATTGAGTACGTGATCAATGCGATTTTTTTCATATCGATCTTTCAGTCACTTCGAAGACAGAATCAATAGGGCACCTCACCGAAAAAAAAGGACACCGGCTCAAAAAAAAAAAAAAAAAAAAAAAAAGAAAAGGGGCGGAAGAAGCTATCGCGACTAGAGGAGAGTGGTTACGGGATAGAGTGAGGAAACTTAATGGATTGAGGAAAAATTTTCTTAGGCGGAAAGTCTGAAGAATAAAACATGTCTGTGATTGGGGCTGACCGATTACGGAAAATTTTGGGAGCCTCTTAACCCAGCTAAATGATGTAAACAATGCTAACCTTCCGCCGAATTATGGGTCATTATTTTTTTATCTCTCATTATGTCGGTTACCAGAGCTGACTGGCTAGCGTTAACTGGGATGACTGCGAACAATTCAGAGTGGCTAAATAAATTGAAGAAGGGAAAACTGCAACTCAAGGAAGTTATCGATAAGGGATTTCATTGGGACTGTGATATCTGATCTGCTGACTGCTCCCTGCTCGGAAAATAATACCGTTATGATGCGCTTCCGAAGTAAAGGCAAAGTATCGAATGAACTTGTAATCAGGTAAAAATTTAATCCTCGCGATTAAGCTGCAATCAAAAAAAGAAGAAACCTGAAAACGTTTTAGACCGGCTACCAGACACCAGTTGGGCGCCACTTGTAACTAAGCTTCGAAGTCACGTGTTGGTAACGGGTTAAATGGTAGTAGGTTCTTCGTTCCCGTAAAGGAATATAATCCCAGTTAATTTTCATGGTATACCATGGATTTAAAGGAAACTTATATCCTAGTAGTGATTGTCCCTTATGTTCAGGTCTATATTTTCTCGTTGAAAGGCGTTGATTAATTATAAAGAGAAGACAAAACAAGAAAAACGAAAAGCTAATAGCCGGTGGTGACCAAATCGAAGGCCCCCACAGCATCGCACATCGAAGAAGTGAAAAGAAATGCGTAAAAAAGATGTTATAACAAATTTAATCTGCTTTAATTTTCATTTGCATTAAGTACTACGTAACTCTGTGCACAAAGTAATAATCTTTTGTGTGATAATAATCTTTTGTGTAATAATCTTTTTATGGCCTGCTCCCAGTTGGCTTGTTAGCTCAATTGGTAGAGCACTGCACTAGTATCGCAGAGGTCAGTGGTTCGAGTCCCGTACAGGCCTGAATTTTTTTCAGGTCTGATTTTCACTATTGCTTAAATAGTGCTTTACTGCGAGGGATCGTGCACATATACGTTTCATAACCGCAGTTCATATATATGTATTTCATATGTTTGTTGTTTGATTTATCATCTACGGGTTTATGTCGAATTAATTTGATGGCCTGCTCCCAGTTGGCTTGTTAGCTCAATTGGTAGAGCGCTGCACTAGTATCGCAGAGGTCAGTGGTTCGAGTCCCGTACAGCAGGCCTGAATTTTTTTCAGGTCTGATTTTCACTATTGCTTAAATAGTGCTTTACTGCGAAGGATCGTGCACATATACGAATCTTTTGTGTGTTTGAGAGAACTGTCGCTTACAGTAAAAAGATTATTGAAATGGAGGATGAGACCCCATATATTCAAGATGTGAGGGTTCCTCCAAATTTTGACAAGTTTACTCTTCGTCTTTCTAGGAAAGCCGCACTCCCTTGCTGAACCCTGTGTACGTCATGCATTTCGGATGACGCCCTTTTAGCTGGAAAAGCTTTAACAACGTCTGTATTCAGTTATTTCTAAAGCTGAAATATAATGCTACTTTGAAGGGAGTAAGTTTCTAAAAAAAATCTATGCACTGCGTTGGTGAATGGTATTACAAGATAATTTGGTTTATATCAACTGATTTGATGATGTAAATTTGTCACAGTCAAGAGTTTCTAAAATTAAGCTGATGTTGGAGTGTTAGCCCTTCGTCGAGGCCTTGGTCAGTTTTCATGCAATTCAAAGAACAAAACTCTTGAATTTCGCGGAAGTTTACTATTTGTTTTAAATTTGGTAGATCGGTTGAGGCGATCGCTTTGGAAATCAGATAACATTTTCATTGCAATTTCGGTCGACGTTATTAAATTTCTAAAAAAAAAATAAATTCAGATTATATTTTTAAATCTTTGAGAAACTGAATAAAGCAAAAACAATGCATGTTTAGGTCGTCGTGTTTTGACGAGCTTCTCCGTAAACCCGCTTTTACATAGAAAAAAATAAAGAAGTAAGCAATCTCTTGTCAACCAATGTAAAGATAAAGTGCGAATGAAATTCATTTTATGATGGGCTGATTACATGCTTGTTGTTCAACTTGGCTGTTGTGATTTTGCGACAAACCATAAGTTGTTTATTTCACTATTTAGCCTCTTCTGACCTCTACTTTTATTCAAAACACGCGAAAAATATCGATTTAGCATCTGAACAGGTGATTAAATTGAATCTCCCGCATTAAATTCACTGCGTGGGATCGCAAGATAAATGCGTTTAATTTGCCTTGTTCTCTCTTTGGGCACATGTCCCTTTAGTCTTTCGGCAGGTTTTTTACTAAGCAAATAATTTCAGCGTAACAAATTTCCGTTCATTTTTCTCCTCTGACAATCTTTGTATATCTACCCATCAACACAGAACCAATGGTTAATTGATCACGGATATCTTACAAAGGAAATATCCTTAGGGATGAATGCGTTCAAAATCAAGTATGGTGTTGGCACTGGCCAATTTAACCATAGCTAACCATTTTTATTTGTGCGCATAAATAACATGTCTAAAGTAAATTTCATTTGGATGAGAAATTGACAGATATGTTTTCTTAAAAATGCATTTCGTCGAGCCAAATTAGCTGATAATTCTATGAACAAAATCAAGCGAAATTCATGACTTCAGTCATTTTGTCACTTTCCTTGAAGAGCCCGTTTTCGAATGAAAATAATTAACGCAGTAATGTAATTCCCCGGAGTGCACAGCCGGGAAAAGGTCGGAACTTAAAAAAACCCAAGATTACAGATTTGCCGACGAATATTGTTTGATTACGTTTATCATATTCATACCTTATTAGGAAAATTTGCTAATAGGAAAGACACGATATCAATCGCCTCTACATGAAAGGGAAGGTTTTTTTTCCTTCCTTTGTAGAAGTCGGGAATATTTTCGACAGGATAGTTGCATCTACGGTTTGGAAGAAAAGTTGAAGTATCTATGGGCTCATTTCCCGTCAAAAGGTTCATCTTATGTGGAGCTGTCATTGGGACTATCTGCAGTGGTAAGTGAAGCGTCGCTTATGTACTTCCCATTTTGTTAGTTACTTTTCCGCATAGTAATTTCTTCCAAGGAAATAAAAATGTATGTGTATGTTATCATTCCAACTTGACTTTACTCATATTCGAGAAACAACTCAGTTTCTCGCCTCATTTTATTTTCGTCAAAGATGTGTTTCAAATAATCGATCAATGTTTTTTCCTTAAATGTTACAAACCTTAAAACTCATTACAAATGTTTACTGAGAAAAGTAACGGCTTTGCCTTGTTGCAAATATTGTTTTTTTTTTAGCCCGTGTAAATTTTCCAAGAAACAAATTTTGGGGAGAAAGTTTAATCAAGATTATAACCGGATCCATTAAATTCCAGTGATCAGTTTTGATCTTAGAGCTATGCAAATTTACAAATTTTAAGTCTAATGCAAAAGAAATAATGCTAAAGTAAGTGTATGTAATTATTCGATGCTGTATTTTGTTTGGAAAGATGGAGTTGGTGTAGCGTATATAACTAAGCAGAGTTGGAAATGTCTTACTAATGCAGCTTGAGTTGGTGAAAAAAGGGAAAGTGAAAGCATTAGCCCTGATTTAAAGTTTGTTTTCTTAATTTTAATTTTTTCCGCTGACAAGAAGGCATAAATAACATATTTCATGATACATCCAGAATATTGTTGGGCTTTAAATGAATGGCGGTGTATTCCACAGTCCAAAAGTTGTAACTTAACACAATCGTGGGTTGTGATTCGACACTGATCGTTAAATTTAAATGAAAACGTCTGAACTTGAAAAACATCTGCTGCAGTATTTTGTTTCAGTGCTCATGAAAATAAAAAATATTATGGACTTGATAGCTTGTTTTTAGGAAACTGTTTTCAGACATAATTGGCGACTTGAAGCAGACTCCAAATATATGGCTTAGGTGTTTTGACTGGCTTAGCTTGATTTCCTTTTAAAAAGATGTGTACTGGACAGAGCAACAGCTCTCAAGCTGACCTTGACACCTTCAGCCACTCGGAAGACTCGCAAACGATATGCAACAGATTTCTACCCGGGGCTCTCAGACAAATTTGAGAATTATTTTGACAAAATACTGGAGAAGACTAAAATATCCGAAAAGAAAGATCTAAAAGCAGCTGTGATGGTTTCTGCAATACCGAGATCAAATTTTAAACAAAAGCACGTCAATAACATCTAACTTAAAAAATGATAATGATATTTTGCCAAAGCACCAGAGAGGATGGTGCTTAAGGGATATTTCCTCGCATGCATTACTGTTATGAATAAACATTAGTAAGATTTATTCTCCGTAAATCACAAGTTACAAGCTCAAGCGCTTTGGTGAATATTATTTTGTTGTGTGAAAAAATTCTATGAGATTTTTTTTTTTTGCATTAGAAAAACAACTAATGGTCTGGCCGAAGCAAAAAAAAAATTAAAGTTAAAAAAATGTTCTATTGTCTAAACAAACGAAATGGGCCCTTAAACTTGAGGTTTTCCATCATGTTCTTTCCCTTTTCTGTTAGCTCTACAGCAAGGCGAAATCCTTTGCAATATACGTAAACAAGCCTTTTTTGGGAGAGAGGTAACTGTGAATCTCCAGGACACAGTGTTACTCAACTGCTCTGTCCTCCGGGGGGGACCAATGAGACAGATTACATGGAGCAAAGAAGACAATGGAAGCAAACTTCAGTGGGTTTCCATATTACCATCCGAATCAGTACCAGGTTTCTGGTCGAGTGTTCAAATAAGCAATATCAGCGCAAAGGATCATGGAACATATAAATGCGAGATGCCAAAGGACAATGGAACTAGTATATGTTCAGTAGTTCTCCATGTTAACTGTAAGTTTACATCTTTATTTTTCTCTATTTTTCTCTATTGATTGCATGGATATTTGACCATAAATTACTTTCAAGTAGTGTTCTGCAAAACTCAATTTCTTCACTGTTTCCAACACTTTATTTATCGTTTCTCGTCCAGCCCCACCACATTTCATGAAAAGAAGAGGATTCTTCACCACAACCCCGCAGTATTTGTCTGAAGGTCAAGATCCTGTCTTCCATTGCTACGCAAGAGGCTGGCCGAAACCATCCTTCACTTGGCTCAAAGATGAAGTGGTAATAAAGGATGGTGACGGTAATCATTCTTACGCGCTAACGACAAGAAACAGCGGTCTGGATTTAAAGATATTTTACGTCCGACAGAAAAACCATGAGGGACGATACACATGTGTGGCAAAGAATAAATTTGGCGAGAAACGACATGAAGTCCACCTTTCTGTTAAAAGTAAGAAATTCAGGTTTATCTATCTTGCTTTATTGGTCAAAAGGTGTCCATTGAGGATCTAAAGTGTTTGATGGAAACACCTTCTAGAGCAGTACTGCGCATGTATTCTATGATTTATGTAGGTACGTTATAACAATAATTTCTTCATTCTTAATGATGGAATTATTTGATACTTTATCTTGTAGCCACCGCAACTCTCATAAATAGAGTCCTAAAGCGATGACGTTACGGCCGAAAAATTCGGTTCTAAACAAACTCGCATTCCTTTTCAGAATGGCGACGCTTTCTATCGCGTCGCCGCTTTCCTATTTTTCAGACGAAAAGAAATCCATAAAGAAGGGAGAAAATCATTATAAGTCTGATCATGTGGAGTCATTTAGCTATCATGAGGGAATTTTGCGAGGAGAAGTTCAAGCAAGTATGAAAAAGAAGGTTTACAAAGTCACGGTGAGTTACTCTTACGAGAGTTGTTCCGACATTTAATTAATATCACAGGTTGGCCTTCTTTCCACAACTTTTTTCACCTAATAAACTTGTTTGCCATACGAAAAATCCTTTCTTTTAAACATGCAGATTTACTTGGATGAACAACAAGACATAAAAAAACCGAATGCGAATGTCCAAGAGGAGCGTTCAAATGTAGTCACGCGGCCGCCCTTTTCATTCAGGGGATCTACCTTCTAAGCCGTACAGAAGTGGAATGCCAGTGGAGGAAGAGAAAATCCCACACATCACTCTCAAATCAAGCGGTTTCTGAACTGTTCCCTCCACCAAAACGTTACTGTGCTTTGTCGAGGGCGCCGACTCAAGCCGATCGTTCCGCATTCTATGAAGATCTGAAGAACTATGGAAATTTTACTGGAGTTTGCTGGCTGCTCAGCCCTGAGCCACCAGTCGCCAGTAAGCTGCCTATGCCTTCTATCGAGGAAATTATTTATTCTGACGAATTTCTTCGAGCAAGAGGAATTCAAGAGCAGTTGGATTGTTTGGTTTGCAGTTCCAGGCTAGACGAGGAAAAAATCGTAAGGATTAGCGAGACAACAGTTGGCCAAAGAAACAACCCTACTTCAGTGGCATATCACAAGAAGGGGCTGACTTATCGCCAGTAACTTTGGCTCCATCCTTTATGCGAAAAGAATCACCCCTTCACTATACTGAAACGTCTTCTCGGACAATATGATTTGTCGAGAGTTAAAGCGATCCAGTGGGGAGTGGACAATGAAGGGGAAGCCATTAGTGCATTCATCCTCAGAACAGGAAAATAGGTAAAAGAAACTGGTATTTGGTTCGATTCTTCTGGAATCCTTGGAACATCCCCGGATGGTATTGTTGATGATGAAACTGTTTTAGACGTGAAGTGTCCGTACACAGAACAAAACGTTACAATAGAAGAGGCTGTTAAATCAAAAACATTTTCCCTGGAAAAAAGTGAAAGTGGGCAGGGTTATGTACTGAAGAAAGATCACGTGTACTGGCACCAAGTACAGGGACAAATCTACTTTTCACCTAGAAAGTTTTGTTATTTTGTTGTGTGGACTACAAAAGATGTAGCTATTTTACTCATACAAAGGGACGACACTTGGGCAAGAAACATCCCACGCTTAACTCAATTTTACAATGACCATTTATTGCCAAAAGTAGTTGAAGGAGAATTGTAATTTCTGTAATTCCCCAAATAGGACAGAGTAATTGTAGCTTTTTTATTCCCAAAAGTAGTTTAAGGAGAAATTATCCTTAAACTACTTTTGGGAATAAAATAGTTACAAATTTTTACTCTTTCCTACTCGCACCATGATATTTGTATTTTTAATATATGGACATGCACATCTGCCGTGATAGGATATACCTTTGCGATTAGAATTAGAAATAAAAGAAGTCCTGTTCTAAGTAAGGTAACAGTGTTATGATGTGTAGTGTTATGATGTGTAGGGTAAGGAATGTGAATAAAATAACTGTTCCACTTATACTTGAGTTCAACATGCATTTATTTTTTTGACATACGTATGACATTTATTATTATATGTTATTTCAGCTTCGAAATGAAATCTTACACTCACTTACATGCCATGAACAAAACTATTCAAAAACCATATCCTCACATCCCTCCTTTATTAAGGGAAATTGTAAATTTACAAGAGCAGCACACAACTGAAACAGTACATCAGCATAGCAACGTAAGTAAGACGGAATAAAACTCAAAATTTGAAAGTCTTTCAGCCTGGTATTGGCTCTTTCGACGTGGATTCGACATCTTGCTATGGCCTTTGTAGCCCTTGCCTCACTTTCAGTCAAAGTTCCTTTGTTCAGAAATGGTGGTATATTTCCATGGGGGACAATGTCCTGGATAAGAAATCCCTTGTCAGCAAGTATCATGTCCCCTGGGGTCAAGTGTTTGAGGAGGCCTGACTCCTGCACGATGGCTTTGTCAGAAATAGATCCCGGGTAAAGCATACTTACATAGGTTATCACAGCATTTGGTGCAACACCAACAATGACTTAAAATGAATGCATTCCACGATAGGATGGGTAGGTTGCATTTTGTTGACTCATTAGTTTAGGTGCTGCAACCTCAATATCAGTGCAGTCTATGACTATGCGACAAGATCCATACTGACTAATGGATGATGGTGCTGATAGTTTGTTTTTGTCTTGGGAAGGAATTGATGTCATAATGTCTTTAAATAAAATGTCATGCAATACATGAATAAATGTTGTAATAATGTTAGCAATTGTAGCAACACTACAATTAAATAGCTGAGCCAAATGTAGATTTGTGTAGTTCTGCCTGACTTTCATCAAAGTAATAGAAATCTGGTCTTCAAAGGTGATAGATTCCACCTTCCAGCCCCCAAAATAGTTGATGAAATCTTTAAACCTTAAGGCATGTTTCACAACAATGTCAAAGACTTCCTTTGTTGGAAGCCCAGTCTTCATTCTAATAACTTCTCCTGGCAGCCCTGTCACAGTGTAACATCTGTTCTTGTAGTGTAATGTATCCTCTAGATTCTTTAACTCTCTTTTTGCTAGGTCCAGTTCTGCCTCAAGGATAACCTCCTGTCTTGTTTTTGGCCTTTGTTCAGTCTCCTTCTCAACAACAATAATAATAATAATAATAATAATAAATAATAAAAGTCTTTATTCCATCATAAGATAAAACTACATATCTTATGTTACAATGAATTTGGAAAAACTACAGAAATCTACATACATATTATGAATCAAAAAGTATGTCATTACAATAAATGGAGCTTAAATATCAACCTATTTACAAAGGTGTTCATAAAGCGCTGTGTATTAATTTTCGGGCGCGCGCAGCCTTTTTTCCTAAGATTGTGTACATATGTCTTTTGGACAGGAATGATGTCTTTCAGGGGGCGGCAATCCCTTGATTTTAGTTTCTTCAAAATGTTTCGGTCTTGTTTGTTTAAAAGGTTCTTGATAAAAACTGGAAATGAGAGAAAACCGCGTTTACTCGGACATCGGTCTAAAAAATTTTGTACAACCGTAAGATCGGACTCAGATGCCCCATAGACTGAAAGTGCATAGCTGAAATTAGCCAAAACAATGGATATAAAAAGATGATCAATCTCTGCCTGAGAGTAATGTTCCTTTCTCAATGTTCGTAGGACGTGTAAACACTTGTTTGCTTTGACAAGCTTAGTTCATACATGCTCATCAAATTTTCCGTCACTCTGTAAAGTTACTCCTAGTAAAACGAAGCTATTACATTGGGGAATATTAGTGATTGGAGAGTAGAGTACATTATGATTTTTCTTTCTAACAACCAGCTCTTTACATTTGCAAGGGTTGCAGACCATTCTACTGTCTTTACACCATGTTAAGAACTGTCCTACTAAGTCGGCAGACGGGTCTCTATTCCCAGTGATACGCGAAAGAATAGTGGAATCATCGGCATATTTAAAAAGCACAGGGCAACCATTAAAAAAAATCTCCCAATCGTTCAAAAATATATTAAAAAGATACGGTCCGCTTACACTACCTTGTGTGGTTCCTCTATTGATAGATTTCCACTGTCCTAAAAAATTATAACTAACAACACGTTGTTGTCTTGCATAGAGGAAACTATGATACCAATTGATAATGTGCGGATTTATAGGTAGCTGTTTCAGCTGTTTCTGTTTTCAGTTTGTTTCAACAGATGATGGTTTATTTCTTTGAGCCTGTTCTACCAACTCGGCCAAAGTCTTCTCCGTAGACACAATCTTCTTTTTCGTCGGAGGAGGTCCCCTTTGCTCATCGAATAATTTCTCTTTGTTCCGCTCAAACATTTCTGGGCCATTGGACTCCTTGCCCTCTCTAAAATGACAGCTACACACCCTTGAGTGCTTGCCAGGCATTCTGTCTTCTCTCCTGTAAAACGAGAAGTAAGAGATAGCCATTTAATTTAAGATCTCATGTGAGATTTACTTCAGATTATAAGCTTGATGTTTACACATAAGCTTAAACATTTTTACTTATGCACAATGAAAACAAATGCGTGTTCATTTCGCAGTTCTATCCAAGCTTTTTCAAGGTTCGTAATGCAAAGTAAAGCAAAATGTAAGACTAAAAAATATAGTAATTAAAGCACTCACAAACTAAAATAATTATTATGAAAAAACAATGCATGCAATTGTACAGACATTCGTCGCCTCTACATTCACTTGAGTCGGTAAAAAGAGCACATTCGCTCAAAACTGCCGTATGTTATATTGCTTTCAAGCGAACGATGAATACAGTTACTAACCTTATCAGACGGATTCATCGTTTGTATTCGCTTTTTTCCTTTTCTGCGCTCGGAAATTTGAAGTACTTGCAAGTATATGGCTCTCCGATGAATGGTTGCACGATGGGGCGAAGCAGTATACCATTTCCGTCCGTTTAGAATTACCTCTGATCACAAAAGCGATCAATTTGAAATTTTCATTGACCTTTTTACCCTCTATTCTTCCTTGTGGCGTTTTCTGTTGCAAAACACAGGGTTAAGAAGGGTTTTGACCTCAGGACAAAGCGATAACAAGGACTACGTGATCCACGCGCAAGAGTTAATCAGAGTTGTTTAGAACCCTATATTTTAGCGCCATGGTAACGTGACGTCACACTTTAGGACTCTATGGCTTTTGCCACTCCTCTGTAATGAATAGCCTTGTTAATATCTTCTTTTTTCTAACAGTTCCATCCTCACAGACTGCAAACACTAAAACGAGACCCTTTTTTGCCAATATAATCCATGGAGCAATTAAGAACAACCTTGTTTTATGTGCTTAAAGTGCACCTAAACCCAAAAATTTTTTTCGCTTAACGAAATAAGCTTATTTTTTGGAGTATTTCTGTGCAAAAATTTTTTAATTTGCTTAAATCTTAAATTTTCTGTGCCTAGTCAAAATACGGAAAATCGGCCGCCATCTTGCCCCACGACCGAGTTTAAAGAGGAATGGCTCTAGCGGATAATGTGACGTCAAATCGAGAACACGAAAGTCTGCTTTTCACACATTTTCACTTGTTTGGGAAGGTTGTGGTCGATATTGTCCGAAATATGCCGACCAGGTGTATTGTATGAGGAATGTATGAAGCGTGATACCCTCTTGCAAATTTCGCACGTTGCTACATCCTCCTATAACACACTTAGTCGGCATATTTTCGGACAAAATCGACTACAACCTTCCCAAACAAGCGAAAATGTGTGAAATGCAGACTTTCGTGTTCTCGATTTGACGTCACATTACCCGCTAGAGCCATTCCTCTTTAAACTCGGCCGTGGGGCAAGATGGCGGCCGATTTTCCGTATTTTGACTGGGCACAGACAATTGAAGATTTGAGCAAATAAAAAAATGTTTGCACAGAAATACTCCAAAAAATACGCTTATTTCCTTAAGCGAAAAAAAATTTTTGGGTTTAGGTGCACTTTAATAATTTGTTTCAAACTAACTGAAAAATCCAGACCTGATGGGGTTCTTAAGGTCGCAAGTATAATATCATTCTACACTAAAACTTTCTGAGCTAGTTTGGTTTTACTCAGCTGAGGTCATAATGTAAATTGACCACTCTAAAGAGTTTCATCATTTTTCTCTTCCACTGAGAACTAACGCTCGAAACGTCAGCCCAGAAACTCTTTACGGTGGCCAATTTGCATTATCAACTCAGCCGATGAAACCAAGTTGTTTTGTAATGCCCCTCACCGACAGTTTTCTGTAGAAACGTACCCCCTTTAAAACTTTTTGAGCGGCTAAATGATCAGTTTTAATTATTTTCTTTTGTTTAAAGGCTCGGAAAATGTTCCACCAAAAGTCCATCCCTACGCATCTATCGATAAAGTAATCATTCAGAAAAGTGGCAATGCGTTATTGACGTGTGTGGGAGAAAATACCCCAAATTCAATTACATTTATCTCCTGGGCGTTCGAAGGAAAGGATTTGCCACTGGACGGTAACGATAGACTGCACCATGAATCAAACTTCTTTTTTGACGAGCAGTCCATTCCAAAAGTTAATTTCTCATTACTAATAAAGAACGTCACGGAGCAGGATACCGGGGCATATCAGTGTAAGGTCCGTACTCTAAGAGGAAGCGACTATGGCACAATATACTTGAGTGTTGTTGAATCAAGTGAGTATGTGCAACTTGTAACGTTAAAGTAGTGTATTTATATCCTCTTAAAGAGACACAATGGCCTAACGGTTTGTCCGGGTCGAGATGACCCCATTCGGGAAGTGGCGGGTGGTTGTACAATGTTCTTGTAAAAGACAACATACATTTATAGTGCCTCTCTTCGCACGAGAGTATGAATGGGTATCGATCGACAAACTGTGAGAAAAACTTAATAAGGTGTTTGGGGTGGGGGGGAGGGCGATAACCTATGATATAGCAGCTTCCGAAGCTTTGATGCTCTTGTGGTTCCACCTATTATTGTTTCTTTGGAATGTGCTGATCCTTCGTTTTGTTTGGCTCCTTCATCAAGATGAAGCCAAAGATTCTCGGGATCGGCAAAGTAAAAATTCTTTGACAGAGTTCTTGCTGGTGGGCGCCGGGACATTTTGCGGTCTACTGACGGCTGCTATCGTTTATCGACAGTGGAGGAAGAGAAGAAAGCATCAGAAACGCAAGTGTTGAGTTAACTAACTTTTTGCACCATAGTCTATTTTTCCGTAATTTTTTTTTTAGACTGTTTTTTGTTTATGTCGTTGTTGTATAAAAGAAAACATCCCAAGGACCATGATGAATACTTATCATCTTGTTTTGCGTTCCCTCCTCAGACGAAACTACATTAAAGGAATTCCAGTACGACGTCTTTATCAGCTTCAGTACCCTCGACTACCATTGGGTGAGAGACAACCTCACACCTGTTTTGGAGAGCAAGCGAATCAATTACTGTATTCACAGCCGGGACTTCATCGTTGGAAAGGCCATAATCGAGAACATGGCAGACAGTGTTTATAATAGCAGAAAGGTACTAGCGATCATTTCGCGAAATTATCTTGACAGCAACTTCTGCCGTGAAGAATTAGAAATTGCGATGCACCGTTCTGCGGAAATGGCTGATTCATCTCTCTTGCTAATTAGACTCGATAATGTTGATACGAAAAATCTCCCCAAGACACTGAGGAGGCGGACGTTCTTGGACTACTCAAGTAACTTGGAGAGAGTTGATTGGGAGGAAAGACTATTAAAGCAAATTGAGTTCGATGCTAAGGGCTTTCATAGGAAAGTTACATCAAATTTGTCAACAGATATGGTCCAACTTATTAGTCATCTATAACGTGATCCGAACATCCATTTTTTTTCCTAAGCAAGGTAGTATTTTAGTCAAAGAATACAATATAAGTTTGGTGATGCAACATGTAGTTCTGCTTGTTGTCACAGCGTACTTAAACAACACTATGCATGATTGTCATGCATTGGACAATTTTAAATTGTTTTAAGAAACAAATTACGACTTTCTTCATCAAACCTGATAATCAGTTTATGAGGAGAATTTTACATCTACTTCTCAAAGGGCGACTGACTCAAAGTTAACTTGGAATTAAAATAAATTTCAGATTCACGACAAAGTTGTTTTGGCTGAGTCTAAAAGCTTAACTTAATCAGCTGAACATTTTTTCATACAACTTGGAAAAGAACACAAGTGTTTGTTAATATGACAGCTTTTGTGATAGCAGATGTTCCTTAACCCTAGTAGAAAAATGGCAAGCTGTCTCTCCAAGATAAACTGATAATTAGGTAAGGAATTTAACTTGGAATTGCTGTTCTAGTGCGTTTAATGGTATCATTGGCCAGTTCTTCAATCTAACACTTACAATTAGCATCAAATGATGCATTTATCTGTACTCAGCTACACTAATGCTTCTTCAAAACGCTGCTACCGATTTGAAGAGTGCTGTAACGGTTACTGCACCATATGAAATCATCTTGACAATTGCGTTTACGTAGCACAAATCATTGACAATAAACGCTATTCTTAGTACACTGTTTAATAGGTTATTGATTTTATCAGGAAAACAGCGAAAATATTGGCAAGCTCACTGTTAACAGTACTCAGACTACAGAATTATGCCAGCATTATGCTCTGACTATAGCATTATGCCCACAATTATGCTGGCATAATTTACCTGACCCTTATCATGTCTAATTGTGGTCAATACTAAACTCAAACTGCCATCAAACTGCCATCAAACTGCCGTCAAACTGCCGTCACTCATATGCACATGCAACGGAAATGATATAATTAATTTTGTTATGCTCTGTCCATAAACAAAATGTGAACTGCCTGCATGCAATGTATATTCCAAATAGAAGTTTTTTCGAAAATGTGTTATTCTTTTTTTTTTCGACAATGACCCAAACGCAAATTGAATTGAATATTTGATGCACAAGTGAAAGACAATATTTAAGTTATTTTCGTAGACATCGCGTGCAGCTACGGCAGGGGCGCGTGGCAACTAAAGAACAGGGAGGTGTTATCTCGAAAGATTTTCGGTGATGCAAGGTTAAAGGTGCTTTAATTATCACATGCAGAGCGTGCCTGACGAGTGTTAGTGTTCTTTTTTTTTTTTTTTGTCTTCTTATCCCGTGATAAGAGCGTCATTTTTCTATCCTTGAATTCTTCAAACCTTTCCAACCATAAAATGGCAGCTTCTTGTGATCTTTGGACAACAGGCGTTGTGAAGACAAGTGCAGTCAGCCTCGCATTAAATGGTGGTAACTGGAAACCATGAGGATACATGCACAGGTCCTGACAACAGCAACAAAAGTTATAGCCCTCGTTTTACCAACTGAAGGGAAGCTGTATAGCAAACAAGCGTCATTCTGTGATTCTTGCTTTAAAAAAAAAAACAGGAAGCGGCCAATCAACACTATCGAAGAGAGGAAGGAATTCGAAAACGGCTTTCTAAGTATATCTGATATAAGGCATCTTAACTACATTAGCCTAACAGGTTAACAAGCTTAGATGCAGCGTAAACACAATCTTTATGAGCATTTAACATTAATTATATCAGATTAAGAGCAGAGAGGTTAAAGTTAACAGCTCAGATCACTATCAATCCTGCTTCTTCCTTAGAAGATACAGGGGCGACAGTCCGTCCAAGAACGTCTCGTACCAAACAAAGATATATATATCTAATTCATCGGTTGTTTGTTTGCGTGGGAGTTGGAAAACTCCCAAGCATCTAATTTAAGCTCAAAGAACGGTAAACAACAGTACTCACTTTACTCAGTTTTTCCTTTTATTACGATGAAGAAGTTCTTGAAGGTAGAAAAACCCAGCTTTATGCGAAAGGTAGGTGCTTCAGCTATCGTTGGGGGAAAAGCTGGAATAACTTATTCTGGATGCTAATTAATTGACTGCAAAGTGATGGCAGACAAGTAGCAAATCATTAGACTAACCAGAAATAGCACAACCGCAAGCCATTATTTTGAAATGGTCTATCTGAGAATGTATGCTTGTTTGGGAAACTTAGGAACGTGTCATCTGTCGAAAGAGCTGCAGTGATGTTTTGATATTTAAGTAGAGTTGGGTCACAATTGCGGGAACGATCAGAATCAGCCGGTGAAATTCTTTTAAGGGCATGGAGAGGGTAAGTGCCTGAATGTGGATTTGTTTCAGTATCAATCCAACTGATACATACCTTCCCTTTCAAAATTTCCCAAGGTACAGGAGTAGCGCTCGTATGTGTCACAGAATCTCCACTACAACAATATTGCTGACCTAGAGTCATAAAAATATAAACCACGCCCATTCAGAGCCGGAGAATCACTTAACAGTAGTTTTATTGTGGCCTTCGTCGAGGCAGCCAGCCGGCTTTTGTCTCCACTCTCTCTTATGACGTGCTAGATGATACAAAAAAGTAAAAAAGTATAATTGTACGGGTGATATTTTTGAGACAGACGGTATCTCCTAATCAGAGGGGGTCTATAATGGAGAACCTATTTAACGATGTAACATATGAACCAGATTAGGGCTCTCCATGTGAGAGGATAATGGGCGAGATATATGATCATGCTAGGCCATGTAAGGATCTAGTTCCACTTCGGATAAGAGTCATCCTTGTTTGTACAGCACTTCTATTAATCAACTGTGTCGAGCAAATGACACCAAAACATCAATGCAAAGAATAACATGATTCCAGCAAACGATTCATGTTAAGTGCAGTATTCCCTAATTTTCGTGCAGTGTTAGTAGGAACATGATCGCATAGAAAACATAATACAATAAAACTACCAATAAAGGGCGTTATGAAGGTAATGAAATTATTGAGGAAATTGAACGTGGCAGCTCACAATCGAGATGAGATTGTAAGGCATAGGAGAGAATTTACTGTATGGGAATTCTCCTTAGGCTGAACCGCGAAGAGGCAAAACTGGGTTGGCATGTGCGCCTAAATGGAAGGTGATGTTTTCAATATTTTATTTACAATTAACGACAACATCAAGCATGCTACAAATTTATCTAGAGGTTTCAATGAGCATACACTGATGACCTCAGTTAAGGGTTGTTTGACGCAACTGGCTGTAGACTCAATAAAATTTGCTGTCATTTCCAATCTTAAGCAAGACCAGAAACGGAGCAAGTACCTTTTGTAACTGTAAAATCTAATAGCCTCATTCATTTTAAATAAGGAATAACTGTGACTGTTATCAAATGAAAACAACTACTGAGATGGTCTAAAGGACACGGAGGATCAATACAACTGGTCTTGATGAAAAGAAAATAGTCTTATACAACTTAAAAATTGATACTGTCTATTTCGTTACTGAATTTAGATAATTTCCATCGAAAAAATAGTTGGCTTTCCTGTATTAAGAGATCGACGAAAGAGCAAGTTTGGCGTGTGAGTTAGTGTGGCCTGATTTTGCGTTATAGACCACATGCTGCAAGCCTCTGTGGAAACAACTCGATCTTGTTTGCAACAAAACACGTGATTTGCAAAACCTGACTTTTGGTAAACTCTTGGACCCAATTCAGGCTGGCAGTTTATCAACAGTTCACTAGCACTGTCTTGGCATTTAGTCGATTCAAACCCATTTTCAAATCGGTATCACTGATTTGAGAAATGCCTCACTGCCATTGCGTCAGTCCACGATTCATCATTAGAGAACTTAACGGGGAAGTTGTAGCGAGTAAAACGAAACAAAAGATAAATGTATTATTCTTCGATCAAAGTGCAAACTCGCCGTGTGCTTTCAAAGCGTGATGAGCTCATGGGCAAAGCCTGACGATGCCTCTCGACCAATGAGCGCGTGAGAAATCCTACTGATGTTGCAAGAAATTCGGCAGAGAGGGATAAAAATAAATTTAGGTTTCTGCTGTTTATGACGCTTGTTTATCACTGATAAACATACTTCGAAAGCCATCTTTCGTTCCAAAAGCAGTGCCCAAGATTTCGAAGTTGCATTTAAATACAACTCCGTAATCTACAAGTACCTCAAATAACACCATTTTGGATGTTTCTACTCGTTTGCTTTCAGATATGAAAACATTATTTCAAAATCAAAGAAAACCCAGTAGAAAGGATGGAAAGGCCTGTTTGTTTTGTGAACGTGTCGATGACAGCCAAGGACTAAGGAACTGAAAAAAAATATACAGTGCATAAAACCTTACAGTTTCAGATAATGTGTACGCCGGTTTCTGTTATGGCCGAAGCTCTATGAAATTGCCATTCTAGATATTTAAAGAGATCATCTCAAGAGTAATTTGTTTCGGGGATTTCGTTAATTTTAACTGAGGAAGCGTTATTACTTACATATTTGTGTTTGTAGATCGCTCGCTTTGCCAATTTTTAGTCAATCTTGTTTAACCTACAAAGTAAGCAAAGCGGATTTTGTTGCATAGCTAAGCAGAATTTACCCCTCTTAACCCACTCTGTTCTTAATGGTGCGCATAAATTCCAAGTTTTAGGGAGCTAAGCCACAAAAGCTGTGTCGTAGTATGTGTTTTACAAGATCATCAAAAATAATCCAACACAAATTTATCCTTCTTTATCACTTTCAATTGGTGGATTTTTGTTTCCAAATATTCTTTCATTTTCCATGTATTTGTGCGAGTCATTAGTCTCCGAGTCCTTAAACTCGTGATCTTTTCCTCCTACAGGTTTATTTCGTGCTCTTCTTCATTGTTGTAAACGGAAACCCGAAGACCAAGAAATACTTAGTTCAATCTTATTACCGGGCGAAGAACGGCAATGGATTAAAGGGGGCCGGAAATCTTCTGAGAGTTGGTTTCCCATTTGGCTCTAACTCAAACCGGCCTAATCAAGTATCTTTTACTGGCTCCTGTAGTGATTCTCCGGCCGAAATCGGTTAGTGCACCAAGAAAAATCATCGAACACATTGATGAGAAAGTATGCTTAAATTGTAAATTCGTTGAATGACGCCTACATATCATTCTGTTTAAGTAAACTTCAGATTCATGGGGAAACTTTTTAAAGTCATGTTTCGGCATTATTCATGCCATCATCATCAGTGTAATAAGTTGAACTGTTGACTTTGTTTTTACACGTTACATGCAAATAAGTCGAATATAATATTTGAAATTAGCACAGTTACAATGGTTGAAATAAACAGTAGCGCGCACAAATGTAAAACTTGGGCGGAAAGTAAATCTAAGCCAACAAACATTCTTACTGTAACTCATTAGCCAATAAATTGGATATAAACTTACGCATAGAAGAGGTCCATATATTCAGACAATTGAAACACGGCCAAGAAGCCAAACTTTTAAACCACCAGCACAAGCAAGGCTTAGAATATCTTCTGAAAGAGATTTTATCAGTAAAAGAACCTGAAGGGAACCCGTTTTGATAATGATCTTCCAAATCTTGACCATTGAAAATCACCTGATCTAAAACCGAATGATGATAGTGTTCCTCCCACGGAGATGGTCACTGTTGTCCGCCAACAAATGACCTTGTAAACTACTGTAGTAACTTCAAAACACATTTTTACTTTGGGCGTTTGAAACTTCCCACTCATATCTCGCTCTTAAACTGGAGATTTTCTAAGTTTTTCATGATCTTGTTCCTCGGTAGAATTCCAGCCGATACTCACCAACAGAAACGGAGCTATCACTGTACGCTTGAATGCGAACATTAATTATGTGTTAGCAGTTAGAAATCAATCGTTGGTGATTGAGGTAAGAAGTTTGCTATGTGACTCACATGCACATGCCATACAAGCCACTTTGGTTATCATGGCATATCATCTGCAAATACGTGGCCTTGGTAGAAAAATCCCTTTACAATGATGACCTTTACGAGGCGATTTCCATCTGGAAAACAACTTTCTAACTAGAAGCAAAAAGGATGAATACCGTTTAGAGACTTCGGTGCCAAAAGAGAATGCAAGTTACTCAAGGAAAATTGTTACTCAAAAACAGGCCTGCATATACAATCTTAAAAACCTTACCATGACACTTTCAGATCAGATCCGTATGACAATTTCGTTACCAATTGTAGGGCAACTCTAAGATGGAAGGAAAAAAAATAAATTGATAATAATCTGATAAAACTCCGAATGCTCAGTAACACCCGAAAAAGTGACCAGATAGGAGAACTACAAAGCTCTGACATCTTAGAGGGTAATACCCATCCATTGAGCTAACCGCCTCCCGGTTAGTTCAATGGATAGAGCGCTGAACTGTTGTGCGGGAGGTCGAAGGTTCGAGCCTCGGTTGGACAAACACTCAGGGTCTTAAAATAATTTAGAAGAATTTGCTGCCTTTCTATAACATCAAGAAATGGTTAGATATTCTAGTCTTCTCGGATAGGGACGAATAAATGGAGGTCCCGTCTCCTGCAGGGTTGGGGTAGGAGACGTTAATTTCTCACACACGAGATTACTGTGTGATGGATGTCCTCCGCTGGGTGGGATGGGTGGGTTTACAGAGAACCATGCGTTAGAAAACTCTTTACTGGGTTAATCATTTATTTACCCTCTTGAAATAAAGAACATTGTATTGTATTGTATAGCAGTACGTAGATTCATTTTTTTTTCTGTTCACAGCACCTTAAGAAAACTGGCCATGACCACGAATTCGTTCACAGTTGTGTCTCAACTAAAGATTGTGCGATTTTTACTTTGAAGAGCTTTAAGTCTTCTTCTTATGTCAAAACCAATGAGAATGGAAACCCATTAGTTGGTAGTAATTCTTTGGACGTCACAACATGGTTTCAGTTGCTAGAGAGTAGTGTTTGTTCAACGAGATAGATAGAATCAGCTAAATAGCAGAAAAGCATATTGTGGTGTGCAAGGCTCTTTCATCATGCATGTATTTATTACGAAGTGAAGGCTGCCGGGCAGTCAACTCCTGTAATCTTCACCGATTACAGTTTAATTAAGGATTCAATCATCATATAAAGTATTTTCGTTGTAGAATTGTTGTATTCATGATTAAAAACATGCGAGCATATCTCTTAGTACTCTCCCTAGAAACGATAAAATGGAATTTGGCTTAGGATATCAGTTCCTGATAACCCAAAGTGCCATATTGTTCCTTAGTCGCAGGAGCACCGTGGGCAATATGAAGCCAATCCTGTGGTTCTGGTTGGCCACCCGAGCCGGAAAGATGTGCCCCTCTTGCCCGCTGGGAATTGCCCGCTTTGATCCCGCGCATGAAAAAAATTGATTTCGTACTAATTTCGTAATTCTTGGACAATGTCGGTGATGGAGGTGCAAAAAGTGGCAGAAGACAGTCAAAACAAAGAAAACATAATCGCCGTTTACGTTTTCCTTTCATAGTTATTCACGGACTCTCGTGGGTTTATTTTGCTACAAAGGCATTTAGCTTTCTTTTCCGGCTCTCGAAGTAAACAAGTCATTCTTGATTCTTGATAAAACAAAATATTTTTCAATGTAAGAAATCCTTTTTTGACCAAGCTTGTTCGGTCGAGGTGGCTGGATATTAGCTTCGTTCTTTTGCTTGAATTTTTACTTATGGACCTCGACTTCGTTTCGGTCCATAAAACGCCAAAAAAAGAACGGCCAATATCCAGCTATTTTGACCTCACGCTTGATCAATAACGCATATATCCACATTTACAAAGGAATAGTGTCAAGGCAAGAAAACTTTGAAAGAAACCGCATACTTGTAGTAGTGTCTTTGATCCCTTAGTTAAAAATATTTTGGCTTAAATGGGAATTACCAGTTGCGTATGGGAAAAAAATCAAACGGAAATAGGCTACTTTACAAATAGAATTTTGTGCCCGTCAATTAAAAGCAAACTGAGACAGCTTTTTTTAAAGGGGAATTTTATTACCGAATGCGCTCTTTTGTATCGATCGTAAATCCATATCTCTATTGTTTTTCCTTGCATCATAACCAATTGTACTCAGAAACGTAACAGTTAATTGAATAAGCCATCCAATTTTATAACAGCATGACCAATCAACAACTGAATGATATATTTCGAGATTTGAAATTATCTTTGAATTGATCTGTTAAATCACATGTAGATTAGAGATACCTCAGTGCATTCTACTGGAAGAATTTTCAAAGATGTAAAAGATACACTTGCATAAAGCTAGCGGGTGGTCATGGGCAATAGATGTAGTCAAGTTACTGTGCAGGTAAAGCGCCCCAGAGGAAAATTTTGAACTCATACAAGTGAAACCAAGATGATAAAAGCGTTCATTGTAGGATTAAACTAACTTAATTGTCAACATCTCTATCAATAGTGCTGAGGGACACTCCTCCGAAAACATCATCAGCGACGAGATAAAAAACTAAACAACGTTTTTTTTTAATCTTGGAGTAAATATTTTAATTAGTTTCCTGTCCAGGTAACACTGAGAAAAATGTCCTTCGTGAGTGTCACTGACCATACATGAAAGACCTTTGTAAGAGACACAAGAGGGGCAATGGCACAAGTGTGACTTTCATACCACCCTATGGACTCCCAAAACTACATATTTCACGGTAACCTAAGTAAGATTGTAATCCTAGTCTCTATCATCACAGACTTAACGTATTCACAACAATCAAAAACGAATCTAACAAGTATCGAAGAAAAGGGAACAACTATTACTCTCAAAATGGCTTTCGTTCACGTCAAATAACTAATGGTTCTCTGGTACAAACATGTCTTTAACTTTTCGATTACAAAAGTCTTTCTAAAGTCTCTCTATAACCATAATCTTCGTGCTGCACGGGCGTATAACCAAACACATTTGTTTTGACAAATCATTTTATTAGAGAAAAAAAAAGAACACTCCATTCTCAAACTGCTAGAAACTAATAACACCAACAGCATCGCTCAAACGCAACTTGTCTACAGGTACTTAGCGACGGCAACATGGTGGCGGACAGGATCGAATGCATGTGTGGGTGCACACAGCTGGGCAAGGGCTTGGCATGGGGGGAGGAGCCGGTTGTCCTGCAGCACCAGGAAGTCCAGGAGGTCCTGTTATGGCAGTAGGACAATCATCATTAAGCAAATAAATTACAGAGGTTGCATCTTTTTGTAACTTTCATGGAAATATTGCAAACGAGTAAGTGGTACAATGGTACAAGAGGTACGATGGAACAATGGCGAATTACAAAGTTACAGGCATCCATCCCGTGGAAATAGTGCCTCGTCATCTTCATCTTTTTTCAAACAACGTTGTCTAACGTGTCGGTAAAAAGCTACTAAAACCCAATGGCCCCTTCTCCTTCTCCGCCTTTGAATTTACTTTCGTAAAGGACGAGGTAGGAATGATGAGGATATGAGACATATTATGCATGCATTTCCAATAAGTTTTTGAAAGGCGATTGTTATTTTAGCCCCAAAAATTTAGAGCTTACCGGGTGGTCCACCATCTCCGGGAGGACCTTGGTTTCCGGGTGCTCCTGGAGGTCCCATGGGTCCGTCACGTCCGGGTGGACCTGAGAGGATAAGGCAAATTGTCAAAATTATAGAATGGGCCCAGTAGTTCAAATCATTTCTAAAACATAGATCATGGACTTTTCCGAGGATCAGACAGTAAGCTAATGGAACCGTATCCTTAGGCAATGTCGAAAATTAACCACAGTGTTATTGAAACAACATAAGGACATTTCAATTACATGGTGAGCAGCTATGTACACTTATTTTTGTAAAAGAAAAGAGTTCAAATCCAAGAGGACTGACTTGGGTACTAACATGACCACTATTCGATTGTTTTGGTAACCACTATGCCAGCCGAGCTGCCATGTGAAAACGTTGTTCCTCCATAATCTGACTGAAAACGATAGGATCCTTGGACAAGATCTTTCCAGAAAATTACTGTACTTACCTGCTGGAGCTCCTGGAAGCCCTGGCAGTCCAACTGGACCAGGTAGACCGACAGGTCCTGGTGGTCCCTTTGGTCCATCAGGTCCTGGGGGTCCCTGCATTCCCATGGGCCCGTCCATTCCTGGCGGGCCTGGTGGTGGTGGAGGTGGTGGAGGTGGTGGAGGCGGTGGCGGTGGTGGCGGTGGTGGTGGAGCAGGCGAGCAACACGTTACTTGACAAGCAGGAGCACATGAAGAGGGACATCCTGGTGGACACGGATTAGGACTTCTTTTGTAGTGCCGTAGGCGGTCTGTGATAAATTAAAAATAAGAGAAGCTCATTTTTAAAAGATAGACTTAAACCACAAAGAAATAGTTCAAAGGTTCTTTGCCTTTATCACATACATTATAACCAGTGTTGCCAAGAGGCCTCGGAACGCCCACAAATAAGCTGGAAATTTTGGAGACAACGGATTTTACAACTTGCTAGCGAGGCGGTAGTGTTATCAATTGAAACACAAAGAAAATGGTGAAGGGCTCTTCAATATTAGATCAAATACAATCCCTTTCGCTAAGAGGTCTAAGGACATCCACTAAATAAATTGGACGTTTTGGAGATCCACCTTAGCTCTTAGCATATAAATCTCTAAGAAAGTGATGGCAGTAACAGCAAACCATTTTTTAATATATTGCCAAAATCTTTGAATTTGAACCCCTATGCGCACGATAAATATTTTTGTAAGTTAGGTATCAGCTGATTGCAAAACAAGGAAAATAGACAGGACTGACTGATATCGGTTGAACAGATATTCTTTCCTTTCCAACAAAGTCAAGAAACCAAAGATCATTTTCATTTTCTGAAACCACTGTAAAATGGAAAAGTAACAGGTATAACTCAAGATTAAAGTTTTTCCGAAGTCTAATATTTCTTTTATTTCTTTTCATTGTTCTTCACCTTTCTTTAAACCGTGCTTACCAAATAAACTTTGAGTAGCTGTGGTCAACTTTGAAGGATACGTTTCAAATGACCAAAGGTTCCAAGTGATTTGTTAAATATTTACGAGCACGAGACAAAGAACCAGTGACCTCCAAAGGGGAAGAGGTGTCGAAGGCTCAACCAACTCAGCCGCAGAAAGCTCGTTTGTGAGCTGCTAGGTTATGTATTAGAAATAAGTTAAATAGAGGAAATTCTTACCGAGTGTTGACGCCGATGTGACGGAAGCGATAAAGAGGACGGAGCCCAGCACCATAAGTAAACCCATCTATTGAGTAAAAAAAATAGGGGCTTGGCATATTAATTTCATATTTTAAGCGATATCCAACATTTAGCACAGTGCTTTTCATTTAAGCACTAATTATTATCACGTTTTTAAACGTACGGAAAAGGATGTGAAGGCTGAGGGCGTCCACCCGAAGGAAGATAGTTTTGAAGAATTGATTCCAAAGTTATTGAAAACGTTTCATTGCATGAAAAAATAAAAACGATTCAGAATTTGATAAAAGTTATCGTGACAGAAACAAAGACAATCAACGAATTTAAATGAAGGCATGTTATGAAAAAACTGAGTGAAAAACTAAAAAGATACCAATGACTTTACATCAAAGATGTGCAACGTAAATTAGGATACATATAGATTGCGCAAATGAAATTTAAAACAATTTTTCTTAGGTTAATTGGCAGTTTAGAACATCAAAAAGCAAGAAGGCTATTGTTTTTATGTCGTTATTATCCAAAGTCCAGACTTTGAAAAAATCTTTCTGTGCAATATGAAATTTATTTCGATTGATTACGTTTTCGATATCGAAGGTGACCAAGATGTATTTACTCAGAATTCTTCATCTGTTGAAAGAAACCGAAGGGTCCACTTTTTTTTTTTTTGTCGTCTTAGTGGACGTACCCTTATCGTAGTATTTTCAAAATTAACAAAGAGCCTAATTTATGCTATACTTGAAATTAATAAAATCAAAAGAAAACATAGTCCAGTGTTTATAAAACCAATACATCTTAATTCAGCTTAACCCTAGATTAACTATGGGATATTTCAACGGTTATTTTGGCTAAGTTTAGGTAAACTAAGCTGACAAAATTTTCTTATAACTGCAAATACGAAATATTTACGTTTAAATCAAAACACGCACTCTCTATTTAGGCAGAAATTTACAAAATAAAGTAAATGGAAAACAAAAATTTTCAAGAAACTAATTAATAAAGAGATAAACAAGTCTTTATAAGACTGTAGACGTAAAAAAAAAAAAACAACTGAAAATTATTTTACAGGCAGAATACCCTCATCCTTACCTTTGCAGATGCAAAGTCGTCGGCGAATAATGGTTCGCGTCTTTCAACTCCTGGCCCTTAAACGTCCCTACGATGCTGAATAATTGATTACTTTCTTTCGGTTCATCTGGTCTCTTAACGCTTCAGGAGCTAGATTCGGCTGGTAGAGCTTCAAAAGTGATCAACAATTCTTCAACATCGTCTGATCAAAAGTCGAATTAAGATGTCATTAAAGGCATTGTCACTGCAAAAGCTGGTTCATTGCTTTTTTTTCCCCAATACTTACGAAGCTGTGCTCGAGCCGCTATATATTGCTATATTGCGGCTTTCTAGGTGCGTTGACATTTTAACCGATATTGCGTCATTCATAAAATGGTCGGGGTAAATCTATTGTCGAAAAAGCAGGTTACACCTCTACGAGATGGCAGGCATTGCTGGTGGTAGCTCTACAAAGACGAAATTCTTTTGACAAGAGGGCAAAGGTATTCAAAATAAATTAAACACAGTTAGGCAATGGAAAATCTTTCACTAGAGGAGCGAAAATATTTTACAAGAGATGCACTAGCATCAGGGAGGTTAAAACGAAAAATAAAGATCTCAACTGAAAAAGTCTAATAAAACATGATTCACATTTTTGGGCCATGAATGGGACCCACAAAGCGAGCAATATTTCAATTGGACCGTGAAATCCTTTTATTTTAAGGGGCTGGTACCTGTCTGAAGCTAACTTCTTGGTAGAAGCATTGCGGTCTTCTCTAGCTCTAGCTCGGAAAAGTTCGATTCTTGATTTCAGTGCTAAAATAAAAATTGGTGCAAAAGTAAATTATAAGTTATGAGTCAATTTGGTGCGTTGAAAATGAACTGTTAGGAGCATTCCATGATCTTTAATAATAGCCTTACAGACAAAAATTATTGACATTTCAAAGAGTAAATCAACCACTGCCCGAAAAAGGATAAGAATTGTAATTCTTGGATAAAGCTTAACTTCATCTGATCTTCTAAATGAACAAGATCAGTCGAGCTTAGCAGCAAGCAGAAGAAACATTAAGAAAATAAAAAGTAATAGAATTTGCTGTGGTTTTAACCTTCCCAAACAGGTCTCATGAACGACCTGTCAAAAAAAAAAAAATGTGTCACCAAATACTTTCACTTGGTGGCCACGTTTCTGTCATTTAATTGGTCAAAGTTGTCAGGCTTTGTTTGCTAAACATAGACAATAAATTTTCTACATTCCTTAACGCCGCAGAGTCCCATCGACGAAAAAAGTCGAAACATGAATAAGATTATTTTTTCTCTTTTCTATAAAACTCTGAATTCACACCAAGATCTTGGAGGTAAGCCTTTAAATTTTTTTACACATAAGTATTTTATTTTCATTTTGTTTTGTAAATAACCACGAAGCAAGTGTCTACATAACATAGTTCATCGGATTTTCACGGCTGTTGAAGAAAGTAATTTTAAATGAACAACCAACTGGGTTGAAACAGGTGGGAAAGAAGTTCATTGTTTCTCACCTTGAAGCCGGTTAAGATTCTTTATAAATACTATGTTAACCTGCTTCAGCAATCTCTATCAGGCAAATTTACGGTGGAAAGGACGCTCTCCAATTTTGACCAAACTGACAAATTGGGTCAAGAAAATTCACTTGGGATATCAGGTAGGACCAATTTCGTGAGTTCAAATTGTGTATTTTCAAATTTGACATAGGAACAATTTCACAGCTCGTTAAATTTCCTATAATATTTAGGCTGGTCCTCCATGCAAGATCAAAATTATTTTCATATAACACGGCATGGGTCATACCATACCAAGTGAAAATATAAATTTGCTTTCTTTTTTTTGACAATACTAATAAGAATATAAAAATTTCCTGAATGTATGTTATAAGACTTTTCTTATAAGGAATCTTTAGTTACGTATCAACAAAAGAAACAGTTTCTACAACACAAGAAAGTTCTGGAGTTAAATTGTCGATATACTTTTGCTGACTGGACATTTTGTAAGGTTCAAATTGATGAGGAAGCAACGTTAGGCAGCCTAGTGAAACGTCTGCTTAAGAAATACATATTAATAGAAAGAGAATTGCTGTTATCAATAACGAGACTAATGAAATTTTCTAGGATAGTGTGTAGTTAGTTTGTTTTTTCAGTGCCTCTTTTATCGTTTTGTTTTGTTTTGTCTCGTTCTGTTTTGTTTGGTTCTGTTTTGTTTTGTTTTCAAAAACTTCTTTCATCTACTCTAACCTAGAAAATACATTCACTATAATTTTTATTTCTTTGTTTACGGAAAATGTAATGTTTTAGGAAGAATGTATTTACTTCTTTGTGAGTTCCTTCGCACCATGCATGAAAGATCCTCTTGCAGTGCTGTGGCAAAGATTTTCTGACATGGGTTGTAATTTAAGGGTACTTTATCGACAGAAAAACTTTACTTTTAAATCGAAACCGAAAGTAATCCTTAATTTGTTTGGTATTGCTTTTTGATTGCCTTAATTTGCTCTCTGACAGCAGTACGAAACTCGCTTCTTTCTCAAGTCCATTCAAACACAAATCCGACACCAATCGCGACTGGTTCACTCGTGATTTCCCAGTTGTAAAAGTAATTTGTTTGCCAACATCGAGTCCTTGTTGGGTCGTCTGATAAGCACTTTGTACTATTTGCAATTATTAGTCTGGTTTTTGTTCTACGAAACTTGAACTAAACGCGCCCTAGGAGGGAGGGAATACTCCCAGTCTTATGATTGAGTTCATGATTTCCAGCTATGTCATATTTCTTACCAAAACTATCATAAAAACCGAGGAAATCGTCATGAATCCAACAGCGCGTAAACACCCTGGCAGCAAACCGTCTCTAGTTTTTTCAGCCCCGAGTTACCTCTTTACATGCATGACTTCAGAATGGAAAAGAGGTTTCTTAAAATAATAAGTTTAGGAACGAGCAACAAAAAAGAAATCCTAAAAAGCGTAAAATAGAAAAATGACAAGGCACTAGAAGAGGGATTTCAATGAGAAAAAAACAAGAATGCTAATACCACTACTTACCGGTACAATGTAAGGTAGTACTTTCGCAAGACCTAGTGGATATTGCTTAATGGGTACGAGGCTGCCATTCGAATTATCCAGGAGACTACTTCCTTCACTAGAGCCGTAAACTAGAGGAAAAACAAATTATTTTTGACTTGGCGAATACTGTACAGCGAAGCTATTAACCAACGAACGTATGACTTTAGGCTGCGACCAAAGAAAAGCTTTGCGGAGCAAAGTTGTGGAAACATCAGTAGTAAATTGATGGGCTCTCCAAATCAAGGGAAAGTTGTCATTGGCACTCAATAGTAAATATGTCAACTACTTGGCAAAAACGATCCCTTGAAATCAATAGCTCACCGAGCTCCAATCTCCTTCTTTTATAGCAGGCTTTCATATTTCCGGATCTTTATTAGGATTATTCTTGGAAATTCTTAATTCTAGAGAAATCAGTATCGTTAATGGTATATCTAAATAACAAATTTGTTTTAACAATAAAAAGTCCTAAAATAATTAGCGATGTGCGCGTTAGAAGTGTTTTCAAAGTGATGATGATATAATCAACTTCTTCCCTCATTAAATTTCACCCCTGATCTTACGAAGCTGTCATCTGATCCCAAAGACTGACTGTTTTAAATGGGTTCCGGTGCTTCGGGCTTAAAGCTTTGTGGCGTCTGATATAATGCATACTAAAAGAATCACAAATATTACTTGGCATTGGTCCAGTCTCAATTTAGTTTTAGCTCTGCAAGGACAATTCATACCTATGTTTTTAGACGGAATGTTCTTTGTCTGTGAGATTATGATCCAGAGAATGCACCCTGTTTCCGAGGTCTCGACACAAAAGAATGCTTTGATAATTCTACGTCAACAAAGGTGACAGGGTGTTGCCAAAAACAAATTTGGAATTTGTTACTAAAAAGATAATTTCCCACCACTTTACTTTTTGCACAAATTAATAAATCGAGGAAGATTAACCATTTGAGGTTTAAGGTTTAAAAGAAGAAAACTAAATTTGCTGTGCCAGAGGGCAAAGTCCTTTGGAAATCGGTTTGACATTGAGACAAAAAGTCATCATGTGTTAATAGAATATTACCTCAACGAAGTAATTAAAGACACAGCTCTCCACAATGCCGATCAAAGCGAACAAAAAATATCACAGAATGTAAAGAAAAGACCATTTAGCAAGGGCTCTCCCTTCTAACTTTATGACTACGTTTACGATTTGATTATACCAAACGAAACACTGAATGTCATGGTGTGAGTTAGATAAAGATGTGTGAACAGGAGACTTATTAAAAAAATCATGGCCATTACATGTTTAAGCCTTACCCTGTGAGTAAACCTCTTGGAATAGGTGTCCTCGGAAACGACATGAATCAGTAGATAGCCTTTAGAATCCATCTATCATCGGTAGTTATTTGTTTGCTGCATGGCTTTTCGACGACAAGAGATAGCTTCACTACACCACAGATCTAGATTGAGGAACCCTTTGTAAAAGATGGGTACATGTACATCGTAAAAACATCATCTCACTTAGCATCACGAGCCATAATAGGGACAGAAATTACGAGAACCCTTTAGGTAACCTTGCCATAAGGGAAGACAAATGTCTTTGGTTGAATAAAAGATCAACTCCAAATCCAGTTACTTTTGCCGGGGGAGCAATTTAGATACCCCGAGAGGAGCACTGAGTGCAAAATATTTGTTTTTACATGACTGTGAACGTACATTGGATTCAGCCATATCGTATCCTGAGATCTCTTACACGAATTTGACATAGCCCCACGACCAAATGATTTAATATTCCAATGAACTGAGAGAAAATGACAAAGTGTAAGAAGCGCCATAACCTGGAGGCGAAAAATTTGAACTCTCTTAAAGAAATTCACGGGAATTGCAAATTCTACACAAAGCTGTCTTTTATCTTGGAATTTCGATTAACTATAGATCTTCAAAATTTAACTTATTTTTCATTTGAGGGATACAAATTTCACATCGTTTCTCGATATCATAGCAGGATTATAAGCAGTGCTCTAATTCGTCGAAGAGGTTTTCTTTCTTTGCGCATGATGCATGAAACACATCGCTTATCAGCACTTATATCTCAGAAAACAAATCATAGACGCCAAACTCATCAGTCCATAGATATTTCTTTTTAACAATTAGACTTTGACCTCCTCCAACTGAGGACACAAATTGCTTAAGAACGCTGCTTTCCATGAGGAAAAGTGTGGTTCCCTGGGACTTCAGTTCTAAGGCAACTCGATCATCAATAGATGAAATGAGTTGCGGCATAGATGGCACTTTTTCTTCATGCCTGTGTACAAGGCCTTCTTTAAAATCCGTCAACATGTACCACAAGTCCCAGAACACCTATATCACTTCTCATGTCCAACATAGGCCGGGTTTACATTAAAGTAAAATTCATGAACCTGCCATTTCTAATAAGATATACCCTTGCTTTAGCCAAAAAGCTTTTTCTTGCATCTTATAATTGTGATCCCACAAGCAAAGGTAATGTTCCAAATCGACTAACGATCTCTACATTTACAGCAGAACATTTATTGATATTAAAGAAGATGAGCAATCAAAAAGGATGGATTTACTTACGTTAAAAGTCTATCCAGCTTCATTTTCCACCAGCATGACTTGTTAACCGCAGTTAACAATATATGAACTGCAGTAACAATTGAAGTAGAACTGCAGTAACAATATATTGTTACTGCAGTAACTGCAGTAACAATATATTGAACCGCAGTTCAAAATATATGAACTTCATATATTTTGAACTGTGATATTCATCGTATATGACTTGTTACGTAAACTTTCTAACATGGATAGTGTTCTTAGCCTGTAGTTTCACTGCAGTTGAGTCCAAAAGACATTATTTTACGCTTTATGGGTGGTAAAACAGAAACGCAGGTTAATGCAACCTATTTTAGTAAAAACGGTGTTTTTCAGAGAACTTGTTTTAAGAATTTTGATCACTCAAGTTCAACAACTCCACCTCAGCACCTTCCCACGATATAATTTGCTTTAAATGAAAATAATATTGTCTAGATTTATCTGTGTTCAATTGTATTGCGAAAGAAAATCAGACCTTAGGAATGGTGTCCAATGTTTGCCACCTAACATCGATGACAACTTCCCTCAACTGGCACTACGAAGCTAAGTTAACCTTGTGAGCATTTAGTTCATCGGCGTAAAGACTTCTCGCACACCGGCATAAATACTTCTCGCACACCAAGAGCAGAAAGGTTCTGTAATATGCCAAATAGCTTAACCAGGACAGTGTCTCGCACGTTTACTGTGCAACGATTGAAAATTTCCGAAGAGAAATTTATTACACTTTGATGAGGTCTCAGTGGGAAGTTTCTAGCAAGGGAGAAAATTGGCAAGGGTATTATGGGCAAGCTCCTGAGAGAATAAGATTGGTCAATTGCATCAATAAAGCCGATACAAACCTCAAGTCAACTGGTAATCAGTTCTATCCTTTGTTAAAAAAAAAAGAAAAAAGAAAGAAAAGGAGTCCAAAGTTCCGTTAAAAGCTGATGCGATTGATTGTAATATGGGGGTCTTGCTTCTAATATCAGTTCATCTCTGAACTTTGTACGACCCAAGAATGATTAAAGACTGAGTGCTACTTGAGAGCACCCAGTGAACAAACAGCCAGTTCAACTGAATAAGATTACTGACGCCTTAGTTTAAAGATCACGGAAATAACATCTCGAAATTCTAAATACACTAGGCAACAGTTTTGTGAACCACGCAGGTTGTATGAAAGTTATACAAAGTACAATGAAAGGTACCTAGCAGAAGGTAGACGAAACAGAAGTTCAAGTTTGAGAGAATTACAAAGGATATCCAGTTTAACATCTTGATTAAGACAACATTCGTAAAATGTACAAAAAACTTCTCTTCAGTGCATTGCAGTAGTTCATGATATACGTGAGTACAACCAGTTTCATAATAAAACTGGAGGAACACTTTATAAAAGAAACTCACAAAGCATACTCCATCCCGTCTGTTGGCGCCGATGTTTTACTGTCAACTTCTCAATTCAGTGACGAACACGTGCAGATTTTCAGCGCCCCCCATATTCCACTTGAAAGCTCTCACAATATTGAAAGCTTATATGCGAGGGACACTGTTCGTGTAAAACATTAAACGAGGAAATCCGCTAACCTAGAAAAATAGGCAACGGCAAACATTTATTCTAAGCTCATTATCAAATTCCAAGCCGTTTTCCTTTCCGTTGAGATATGTGGGATTATTAGTTTAACGAGTGACAAGTCAAAGTTGCGCAGATAATTGCCGGTAAGATGATATTGACTGCACGTAATCAAGAAAGTTCTTGATTTCTTTTAAATCATATTGAGAAATATAACGTATTTGACCCGTAAATGTCGAGTGGCGATTTGATACTCACGGGTAAATCCCAACTAAACCTATCATGAGAGTCTCGATACAAGAGATTCCTCCAAGAGCTTTGTCTGACAGTTTATGATTAAAGGCTGATAGTTTCGAAAGAAACTGTTTGGGGCTGCGTCGGTGGGAGTAACGAAATAATTTGGATATATCAACAAAGTTGAAATGGTAAATTGGCCACCGTAACGATTACAAAAGCTGACGTTTCGAGCGTTAGCCCTTCGTCGGAGCGAAGCCCTTCGTCGGAGCGAAGCCCTTCGTCCGACGAAGGGCTAACGCTCGAAACGTCAGCTTTTGTAATCGTTACGGTGGCCAATTTACCATTTCAACTTTGTTGATACATCCAAATTAGTTTATGATTAACGTTGGCAAAGAGAAAACGAAATGTAGCAGGCTGGTTTTTAACCTTCACCTTAAATTACTTTTATCATCTGATGTTAATCTGTTTGCTGCGATTATACATAGAAATAATTAGGACGAGAAGACCCTAGGACAAAACTTCTCGTTCGCCCATGACTTCAAAACACCGCCTTGGAACAGCTTACACCGAGTTTCGAATCCAAACACGACATCTAGTGAAACCACGAAGCTATTTTACAAAAGTTTGATCGCAGTCCATTATGCATAAACCGTAGATAAGAATACGGTGACCTTCAGACACACTTTATGAAAAAAACTAACGCGACTTTCGCGCTAAAGATATATAATGAAATAAGACTCACATATGATTCATTTCTCTATTGCCATTCCTTATTAGTTAGAGTAGTTTATTTGATCTCTTACCCTTCTTCCGATGAAAGATTTCCTTTTACGAAAACATTACTGGAATTGATTTAAGTAACAGAAAATTTATTAGTATTAGTAACGCTAGAAAATTAGAGCTTTGTGGTCTGGAAAAATGTGTTTCACCTCTCTACAGACGATTCGAAAATATACTTGAAAACTGTGGAAAAATGGGACGAAAGATTATATTATTCAATTTTTTTTCTGGTATATATAATTTTTCTGGTATATATAATTTTTCTGGTATATATTTTTTTCTGTCGGTAAACGTGATGAGGACAATACGATTCAATTTCTTAGTTTTTGGTAACGTTAAACCTCAATTTTAAAGCAATTAAAAGGAAATCCAAAGAAAGAAACCAAGAATGTACTAAGAGAGATAATTTTATTACACATTTCAAATAAATCCTTCACTCGACACGCCTACTTTCTCAGTAACATCAAGCTCCATCGAAGGAACATACGAATCGTTGAAAATTACGTTACTCCTTTCCACCCGAAAAGATACATGGTTTTTTTATGTCAAAAGGAAAACAACAAAAACTAAGCGAGCTGAGGTTTTACTATAAATATATAACATAAAACAAACATGAAAGTAATCATCTAATTTCTACAGGGGGAAAAGACAACAATTAAGGACTATCACTAATTATTATTCGCTCAGCGGTGTGATAAAAACTCGAATCACTCGTCGAACCAGAAGTATAAAAATAGCTGCTGTCATTGCTGCTTTTGTTGTTTCTATTCCAGGAGGTGAGATCTCTTCTTTCGGCCGTGGCAACATTGCGGAGCACAAGCCTTGATACAAGTATGGACGCAGACAGGTGGGCAAGGAGGCATACCACCAGGAGGAGCTGGGGGTCCCGGTAGTCCTGGGGCTCCTGGGGGTCCCATGGGGCCAAGATCACCGGGTGGTCCCTGGAGAAGAGAAAACGCATGAAGTGAGCGACGGACACAAGCGCGATACAATCATCACGTGTTCCTGGCACCGGATCAAATGCTGAAAAATTGACTCGCCAAATGTGCCATGGGAAGGGAAAACTACAAAGTCTGCAACTTTCAAGCCGTAAAACATGTCAATCTATCTAGCCGATCAGATACATAATGGTAGAATGAGAGTTATTTTAAAAAACTATTTCCCAGCGCTTCACAGGGTTGTATTGAACTTCATAATGTTCAACGTTTTTTAGTACGATCACAATGTATCGTGAAACACCACACGGACACAGATCAAGTTATATCACAGTGGCAAACGTACTTGATGTCCAGAAGGCCCTGGAGGTCCCATGGGGCCGTCACGTCCTGGAGGACCAGATGGGGCACCTGGAAGACCTGGGAGACCAGGTGGTCCTGGAAGTCCGGGAGGTCCTGGGGGTCCTTTAGGGCCATCGGGGCCAGGTGGTCCAGCCATTCCCATTGGACCATCAGGGCCAGGGGGACCGGGTGGTGGTGGTGGTGGGGGAGGAGGTGGTGGTGGAAGAGGTGGAAGTGGGGGTGGGGGTGGAGGTGCACAACATACCGCAGTGCATGATGGGGCGCATGATCCCGGACAACCAGGAGGACATGGGTTCGGACTTCTTTTGAATATACCTACAAATGAAAAGGACAAATGTTAAGCTTTTAAAAAATCCTGATCAAGGTCTTAGCGGTACAGTAAGATTATTGACAAGTTCTATAATTGACATGGAGGGCACGAAGCCTTTACCTCGATGAACTTTCAAAAATTAGCAATCCATAGATAACATGAAAGGCACGTCGCAGGAAATACTCATCTCTTAGATAATACAAACGATATTTCGCAATGGATGACTTATAATAAGAAAAGCTGGTATCGGCGTGAAAAGTAATAAGAATTACAATTTTCCAAGGCCGTAAGGCCATAACGTTTCCTTACACTATATTAGAGTTTAAGATCCAAGCAATATTGATAAGAGAGAAAAACAGGTGCCAAAAATATTTAAAATATCAACTGGAGCGGGTTGACGAGGTAAGACCTCCTGCAATGAGATACGGCAGTGATTCTGGTGTCGGAGGATAAATTCGCAATCATCTTAAAGGTTACTCTGCAAAATTCTGTACTGGCCAAAAGAACAGTACTCATTTTTCCCTTCCTATTTTAATTTTTGTCTGAAAGGAAAGATTGTCTAGGTTACGGCGTGGAATATGGAGCTACCTGTGTAACGGATGGGAGAGCATTTCTTAACACAGCATGAATTGTTAATAACTCGAAACAGGTTTATTTTGATAGAACTGCGAAGTAAAAAGATTATTTCATTTTTTTTCCTAGTGCCATAAGCGCTAGATTCTGAGATAAAATTCAAATAATAGATTTGCATTCACAGAATTATATTCCTATAGGGCATTTTGACATAAAAAAAAAACACATATTCGAGACTTCTTTGAAAATAAAACTTCAATCAAGACGTACAGAGAAAAATAAGATGAAAATTGTGGACGAGAAGTCCCCTTAAATCTTTTTAATTGAAGAATGAGGTAAATAAAAATTTAAACACCTGAAGAACAGGAAGGATTGGACTGAGAAATTTTCGGATCAGCTTTTCGCGATAAATATTTCATTACTAACGGAGATTACAACAAACTTTGAAGAAGACACTTGGAATTAGGAAGATCATTATGACATGTAAAAGCTTAAAAAAAGTTTCAAATTTTGACAGTCAAATTTCAACAATCATCAAATGAAAATGCATTTTCTTAAAGATATCATCAATTTCATCCCTGCTATGGCATCAAAACGTTTACGTCATGAATTTTGATTGTTCAAGAAATTTTAACCGAAATTTAAGGCCGGCTAAATGAACATGTTCGTAATAAGTATTTTAATTCTGTTCTTTCTAGACACTGTGAGTTGTGGCAAGCGACTGCGCTGTTCTATTCGAATTTTGCGACCTGATAAAATTACTTCTTGACCAAAAGCAGCTTACAAGTAGGTATCTTTCCTTTTTACTCTCAAATTACTTTACAATAGAGATTGACTTAAATTCGAAAGAAATAAATTAATCTTCAACCCATGTACCGTGGCCTTAAATCATGATCAAAGTCATCAAGAAAGTTGCCACTCAAATTTCTAACATTTTCCATCTTATCAAACAGTTGTTTGGTCAAGAGCTGCTTCCTATAAACGTCAAATGTTTCCTGGTAGAGGAACCTCCCCTATAAAAATGATCTTAGGATATAGTCGTGCCCTGATATCTCAATCATTTATTCCCAGAGATTAAGAATTCCAACTTACTTCCTCGACGTGTTGCCTTGGCAGACACTGAGACGATGACAAATAAAAGGGAACAGAAGACCAGCCTATAATCCATGGCTAAGCCTGAAAAAGAACAAATTCCAACATTATACCTTTGGATATTTTGCCTGAGTAGTCGACAAGAAAAGTTATCTCTATTGGGTCAAAATCAAAAAGGGTAGCTATCAAGTACTTTGAGCTTCCTCTCACCTTAACAGTCGAAACGTTTCCGCTATATGCGGCCGCTATTGTTCATCAAGGAGTTTTATGAGAGGCACCGGTAAATAATTCATGGTAACTCTATTGTCCAATGCGGGGATCGTGGCAGCCATTGTGTTCACGCTTCGCTTCATAGGAATCTTTTCTCGGCTCTTGCTTCTTATAAAAATATACCGGTAATATAACAGCATTATTGACCAGTGTCAAAACCAGTGTTGCCAAAACTTTAAAGCAAATATCTAACTGGTGCCCAATTGTTTTAAGACAAGAGAGTCAGCCACACTAACTTAAACTTCGAACGCAGCTAGGGTTGACCCGAGTACACTCGAGTGAATACCTTCTTTTAGAGACCTAACAACCATGATATATGGGCATTTTTGTCCGTTCCTTATGGTTTTAGTTCGCTTTGATGCTTCTTTGAAAGTTTATTTTGGTTTTTAAGTTACTGGTGCTGTAGGAATGGCTTTCAAAATATTGAAATGCATAAACGATGAGTGATATCGCTGGTGCTTCATAGCTTAGTGAGCCATGATGCGGATTTCAAATGGATACCCTCATGAATAAAGCTTCACATTACCAGAAAATACAAATGATATCACAAAGTTGCTCAAATGGAGTTTCTAGGAAGTGCTGTTCGCTATAGATATCCGAAAAGTAATACGCTAACTGAATTTTGTCAACTTCTGCGTGAACCGTCTGGCCATCATTCTATTAAGTGAGCTCGTTGACAAAATGACAGCTGATGTACGAGATCAACAAACACGACAGTAAACAAACGCAAAATCCCTTGTAAAAAAAAAATTCCTTAATCGCTCCCCAGCTGGAGGAGAATCGCCCATGTTTGACTAAACACCAGTAGCAGGTGACCCAAGTAAACAATTTCACACATTCTAATGACTGTTCGTGTTCCTTTTACCCGAGTAATACACTTGTACTCTTGTCGAGGATGAATCAGCAAAACACAAGTAAACAGCAGACATTTACCAGAAAAGTAAAAGAGGTTGAATTGTTTAATTTGCAGCAATACAAAAAGAGCAAGAAAAACAGCCTTGCCACAGTTGATCCAGCTTTCAGGTTCAAGTGCTCCTTAATGAAGCGTTAAAAATCCAAAGTCATGATGTAGTGTAGTTATTAGACCGTCTCTAAACTGAAGATTTTTAAGGCTATGCGTCATGCAACAATCACTAGCGCCAATCAAAGACAATGGGTCATCCGGGGTGGAACGAAAATGTGTTAATGTTACGAAAACTCGCACACTATGGCAATGATCACATTGCTTCACTACTATGGGAACTGTTTAAGTGGAAACGCTTCAATCCAGTCCTTCGTCTTAAGTCTCCATTGTGTCTCCAATGAAGGGCGTGTGAGTTGGTCAACATCTACACATAATGGTGAACGTAACATTTCCACACAGAACTGTTTAATGCTTTCCCAGTGAAGCAGAGTTAGTGCAGTGAGATTAACTCTCAACCTCGGCCATCATTGGATGTTAGATCTTCCTTTGGCAAATATTATTGCCCTATAACTTGTTTCACGATAACACTATCATTGGCTGTTTCGCGAGGTTAGCAATGAACTTCCCTTCTAGGATTTCAACGGTAAAGAACAGTCGAAAGTCCAGTATTCCGCATTCGCTTTATCTTAAACTATCCATCTCCCTACGTTGATTTAGATTTAGCTAATCCTAAAACATCTACGCATCATCCAGAAAGCTGGCGATGAAAATAGACCAAACCATCAACGATAGAACATCATCTTGATTTAACATTAAGTTCTCTACACTAATTTACAGAAAAAAGGACAGGGTCTGTAAGGGAGAATCACAGCCCAGATTTTGAAATTCAAAAGCTAAACCGAAGTCTGAAGGAAATCCACTTTGACACTCTACATGACGCAAAACTTAAAGAGCATAACTCATGACGACGGTGCTGAAAGTTCAAACGGTCCCATCATGCAGTAGTGTAGCAGAAGTTTAGTAGTGATGTAGCAGTAATAAAAACATTTTGCCGAAATGAATAGAGATGAAAAAGCTCGTATGTGAAATTTAACTTTATTGATAAAAGGGCACTAACAAATGAGATTAAAATGAACTAAACTAACTAAGGTAATGTGAGCATGTTATCGCCAAGTCATTTTAGAAGAAATTTAGCGCATATATTTCGACATTTGTTTACTGGCCTAAATTTTGGCAGCTCATAGTTCTTGGAAGTGATCGTAAGTGAAAAGCAAATGCAAAGTACATTTCAAAGTTCTACGCAAATTTCCGTGAGACAGGTGTGTAGATCTGTATCCATTCCTAAATAAAACAAATTCCCATTTTGGCAATCCGTGGCTAAATATATTTTTGTACGAACTCAACTCTGAAACATAACTCCGAAAGACTTTCATCAATCTTATACCCATCAAACATCACACTGAATGAGCTATGCATGCAAACATCCGAACGTCGAATATGAGGAAAGTGGAAATAAAAAATAGATCAACTTGTTAACTATGTACACTCGGTGATCAAGACCAGCTTGTACATGGTGAAATTTCTGCTAACGCTAAATTATTGCAATAAAAATGTCAAAGAAATTTTGCTTCGTTTGACAACGTTTAAAAGCATTTGTCTCAAACCTTGCGGATAACTTTATTCCTACCCCTTCCAGTCCTCTCCGTACGTCTCAACTCCACAGAATGCCACGAATCTAGCATGTCCATTGACAAACAGTGTACAATTGAGAGGTGCCAGCAACATGCATACAGTCCCCTAGTTCTACCACAAAAGGTAACAGTCTCCGCCCAGACCGGGTACCTCCAAATTGGCAATTGCATGCCGTCAGCTCTAATGCCAAAAGGACCTTACGCAGACGATAACTCGTTGACACCATCCTTTTATGGAAAATGAGTCCAGGACGTGGAGGCCCGGTGCTGCTTCTTGGCGTTAAACGGTGACGAGTGCTAATCAATATGGTCATTAGGTTCACTGTCACTTCCATCGCTGTCGGATGTCATCCATGCCGATGGATCCTCCTCGTATTTCTTGACTTCTTCGTCTGAAATATGCTGTCCGGTTGCCACGAATGAGGCAAATCTAAAACATGACGAGCAAGTTATTAACGTGAATTTCCAGACAGTGATCATCTTGAAGCAATAAGCCGGACTCAAGAAGACAGATTTTCGCCATCGATATCCGGTTTGAATTTTAGCCACATCGCATTTTCAAATCCACAGTCGACCTTGCCGAAGATAACGGAGGCTGAAAAGTTACTAAAGAGATTTAGCACCTCGTTTACGTGAAACGGCAAACGTCAACTTGCCCTTTCACGTTTCACGTAAAATAGCGTGAACCTTGCTGCTTTAGCTTCGCGTGAGCTCACGTCATGGCGGATTTGAAGGCGACCTTGTATGACTTACAGGGAATAGTTTTGGTGCCCTTTTTCTGGCAATTATCCTCCACTCTGAGAGAAAAAAAACAAAGAAAATCTTATGTACACGGCAAACGCGAAACAGATTTCTTTCACGAAGAAACGGCAAAGCGCAACCAGCAAACGTGAAAAAAAAATAGCGGGAAAAACAAGGTCACGTGGTCAGTCTTACCGCTCACGTTTCACTTAAACCAGGGCTCGACACTAACGGCAGCCAACTAGCCACAAACTAGTAGAAATTCAGTTTTGTTTAGTGGTTTTCAATTTCCACTACCCAGTTTGGATGGTAAACAAACTGAAATTGTCGTAACATCTAAGGTGTCACTAGCCACTTGGCTAGTAGGTTGAAAAGTTAGTGTCGAGCCCTATAAACGCGATGCTAAATCTTTCTGTTGTCTTCTTATTACGACGCCTAGCTTAGACATTTACGTCAGGATTTGCTGAAAACCCTTTCGAGAGAAGCTTTCCTACTGAGGTAGAATACGCTATCATGCCAAGTGCTTTTAGAGGCGTCAACCGTTACTTGATCCAGCTTTTCGTTGCGTAACAGCAATTTTCAGAGAGTGACGCAAATATGCCGGAGTGGCATTGGTTTTACCCTACTACCATGTGTGACTCATTGGCCTATAAACATCGCATTGCCGTCTCAATTAATCAGATGCACAACTGAAACGCGCAATCCCCCAAGTTTAAGGCAAATTAAACGTAATTATCTTACATTTCCATGGAATCCTTGCGATATCTCTCGGTGATTGAAACAGACAGAAAGACAGACCGAAAAACAGAAAGCACGGCAAACAGACCCACATAATTATACAATATCACATATTTTATCCTTATGTCGTCCTCAACACACTTAGTAAGCCCCTGTACACGTCATACCTAGTTGGATGTTTGAGTCGACTAACCACGCGCCAAGTATCGCAGTCAGGACTTCTGCAATATTCTCTAAGATCTTCTAAAGCTCTTTTTGTTTCCTCTGCCCCTTCTGAAGCATATTCCTCCAGTGATAGAAACTTGTGTTTTGGTGGAAAGAAGAAGTAATAAATTCTGTACGAAACCCTACAAGAAAAGAAATCAAATCAAATTTCAAGCACACGAACATGGTGTATTACCATGTTATGTCAAGAATTTAAAAAAGCGCTCAGTTAAACTGGAGCCAACAACGAGCGAGTATTATGAAAATGTACAAAACGTAGTGGGATAAAAGCGAATCAAACCGGATTGGGATTGGCTACAGTTCGGATCATTTTGAGGCTTGCCATGATGGACAACTCTTTACAGTCTTCGCCATGTTCTGCTTTGAATTTCTATGCTTTCTAGAAATTTAACCACGTACGCTCAAGTCTTTTTCCTTCATTTTCTTTTGTCAAATTCACTGAATTTAATCCATCTCAAGAGGCATTTCGCTATTGAAATTCTTTTTCCAACAGCGCGCTCAGCTCGTTAACAACAACACTTTCAGGTAACTTATGATCAATGTCAACCTAATCAAATTGAATATATTTTTATCTATTTGTTTATTATGGTTAGCCAAATGTTGCAAAATTCAACAACTTGCATATTTATATTCAACAACTAATATTTATGCTCAACAAGATATATTTTTATTCAACAGTTTACAGTTATATTCAACATTTCATATTTATGTTCAACGACACACATTTTCTTTTCATATTCAACCAAAATTATTTTTATTCAACAACAATATTTATTCAACTTCAATAGCTATATTTATTTTACTCAACAAAATTAATTGTTCAACTTCAATCCAAAATTTTTACCCAACAAAAATAATTATTCAACTTCTACCCCGCATAATTATTTAATGACATACCTTCTATTATGACTAAGTGTTCGAAAGTTCCCGGACATTCAAAATATCGTCATTCAACAAAATTCCCCGCCCCTACCCCCGAACTACCCCCAAACATGAAACCCATTCCCTTCCAATACGAAGATTACGGACTGGAACCCGATCATTCAATTTGCGCCAAAAATCAAAATGGCAGCCATAACACTGGACGAAGGTTCATTCTTCAGTTGCTTTGAGGATGTTATAAGTTTGTTAAATGTTTGTGAAGAGGGAGAAAACAGTATTTCCCGACCATTTATAGAGAGGGTGATCAATTGCTTAGAATCAGCGGCGAAATTTGTCGAAAACGTGTCACTGATTGTAAACGAGTGCAAAGGAGAGTTGACTGAGGTTGCTGGAAATTTAAGGGTTTTGTTCCACAGTTGGTGCCGAAAATTGACAGAACTGGGGTTAAGGAATACTCCAAACTGTACTCACTTAGCAGTATATCTGGTAAGTTCACCGGAACGTACAGTAAACGGAGGACCAGGGAGACCAAAGTACGAGATCAATGAAGAGACTTTGCTACACTTAAGAGCATTGGGATTTAAGTGGAAAGACATCGCAGAACTTCTTCTCGTCTCTCGTTGGACCCTGTGGCGACGGGTACGAGAGCTTGGTATCAGCGAGGAAACTGGCTTTACAATTATAGGAAATACAGATCTTGATGAAATTGTGCGAGCTTTCATGAACGTACAAGGAGGCCTTGTGGGGTATTCAATGGTTCATGGCCACTTGCGAAGTAAAGGTATTAATGTTCAAAGACAACGTATTAGAGCCAGTATTTCGCGAGTTGATCCGATCAACTGCCGCTTAAGATGGGCAACAGTGGTTTCCAGAAGAGCCTATTCAGTGCCTGGCCCTAACAGTTTATGGCATATTGACGGCCATCACAGTTTGATTACGTGGGGTTTCGTTATACATGGTTGTATAGATGGCTATTCTCGTTTAATATGTTTTTTGAAGTGTTCTACAAACAATAGAAAAGAGACCGTTGAAGGTCTTTTTCTGCAGAGTGTTGAAAAGTATTCGTGGCCTTCTAGAATACGAACTGACCATGGAGGAGAAAACGTGTTGACGTGGGAACGTATGAATGCATTTCGAGGCCATGATCGTGGATCCGTACTTATTGGAACTTCTACTCGTAACCAGAGAATAGAGCGTTTATGGCGAGACGTATTTCGATGTTTCGGTAACGTATTTTACTACACTTTCAAATCCATGGAGGAGTCTGGTTTGCTTGATGTTACCAACCCCCTACATTTGTTTGTTCTTCATTATGTCTACTTGCCCAGAATTAATGCTGCAATTGACAGCTTTGTTGAGGCCTGGAATAAGCACCCCATAAGAACTGAAAGAAATAGGAGTCCGGAACAAATCTGGTCCAATGGAATGATAGACAGAGTTAATGGAAGACTTACTGCAGTAGCTGATGTCAGAAGTGAAGCTAACATCAGTGGGCATGAGCATGAGTGGTATGGTTTTGACCCTGATGCACCACCACCACCTGATGATGGTCTGTCTACTGTCCAAGTCAATGAAGTGGATTTGAATTTACCAGATAACATTTCTAGGCTGTCAAACGAGATCAACCCACTTGGGAATTCAAGTGCTTTTGCAATAGATATATTCCAGAGGGCAGTTGAATTTCTAGAAAACTTGCTTTCCACCCATAGTTCTCAATGAATACTTACAAAGGCCACTTAGGGTTATGTGATGATAACCAATAATGCCTATGAGACATGCCTGCAGAGGATCATCCCACACATAGCTGTATTCAATATTGACAAGGTTAAAATGCCACTGAGTTTTTTTTCAAATCCCTACCATTTCTTGCAGGAGGGTATCTTAAGAGAGATTAAGAACTGAATTTGTGTTTTATCAGTGTATCTTTTGAAGGAAAAACTGATGGTATGACACACACCTGTTTTGAATTTTACTGTTATGGTACATGGCGGATTGGAACATCATTCAAACTGAACCTGCTTAAAATTATCATGAAACTCAGATAGCCAGGTAATGACTATGAAGCACTGATTTTCTCACAATGACAAGTCCCAGCCACCTTTCATATTATATCTTCTTTTTTTTTTTTTTTTCGGATGAAGTCTACGTCCTCAAAACTGAGGCACTAGCTACCCAAACTAGCTGACCAATCCCTATCTCTCCACCCCTATTCTATAACTCTGTTCCATTTTTAATGATTTGCCCATGCAAAGCATTTTAAGAAGAAAACAATAGTTCAGGTTGATCCACTTATTTCAATAATTATTAAAGAACAACTCAATAAAGATTCACATTTATTACTTGTTTTGTGTGTTATTTTCAATAATAAAATCAGAAAATGAACTTTATGTATGTCAAAAGATTACAAATTTATGGCTATTATTCCCAGGAATCAGCACCAAACATAAACACCAGTTATACTGCTGGGAAAGGTAACACAACTAAACTTATCAGTGAATTAAACAACACAACATTGAAAAGAAAGTTACTGAAAAGCAGCACCAACATTAGTTGTGTGTGTTGTTACCACTGTAAATGAAGTCAAAATCGGCCATAAGGTCAATCGTGACTATTCACTTAACAGTGTTCAGACCGAGGTAAAAGACTTTCCAGATGAAGAAAAGGCTGAATTTAAAGAGAGTTCAAACAGACCATAAGAGTGGAAATGATCAGGTATTAACAATGTAAAGGTGCACGTTGATGAAAAGATGTAATCTTCCCAATGAAAATTTACATTTATTGCAAAGTTCTGTACTGAAGGCATCATCTTACTTCCAGTGCAATACTGCATTAATTGCATCAACCTGGCACTTGATGACTGGTCAACAAATCTATTCATCATCATCTTGATTTCCTGTGCTTGGTCACTTAATTCATCTGGATATTTGAGACACTCTCTGACTATTGCTGGTGTCAGCTCAACAGGTTTAAAGGTGAACACACTCTCAAACAAATGTGGGTGCTTTGACATCTCATCAAGAACACCAAGGGTGATCAATCCTTTTCTCAACTGATCCAAAGCCATTTTACGTTTTGAAATGACCTCATACATGACTATTGATTGGATTATTTTCCCTTTGGTAGACATCTGAAATAAAATTATGATATTAACAGCAATGTCCTAATAGAATGCAACATAATTCTCTTAAATTTTAGCAAACAAATAGGGTGGCACTTAGGTGGCTTCAAACTAATCAACTGAATAAAATTGATGGAAACTTAGTATGTAGCCATATAAATCTTCTGAAAGTGTGTTACTGTTAAATGAGGTGTCTTACTTGAGAGAAAGGAATGACCATATCATCTCTGGTACCATTATAATCATAAAATGATATATAATTGCCATGTATATACCATCTCAGAAAATTTTCTGATATATTAGAGCTACTGTATAACCATCCTATAAATAGTTCCCATCAGACTCAAGACAGCAGTGAAATCTCAGTGCATGTGTAAAAGTACATCTGGAAATTCCTGCATTGATTTTGCTATTTCACAATCTCAAGAATGAATAATATAGTTTATGCAATGCCAGGGGTGACATGCATGACAGACCATATATTTTTAATGTAAATTAAGTTCTACCTGCAGAACACTTGTCTCTCCACAATTAGCCATCAGATTAATTACTTCACCATTCTTGGCTAGCTCTCCCAGTTCATCATAACTGTTGACATCCATTAGCTTTCAATAAATTTGCAGAAATAGAAATAATCATTACTCATGACTAGAATGTACATATACTGGTGGAGAAGTTCTATTATTTGAATAGTAGGTATAGGTGAAAGGTAGGCCCTTTTACACCTTTCAGCAAGCCATTCCAGGAAATCTTCATGAGAAACATTTTTTGCATGCATGTGCATTTCAATGCTCAGGGCATCTTGATTGTAAACTAACGCACCTTCACATTTTTTCCACACTACTTTTCCATACTATCAAGTACAAAAACTCCTAGACCACAACCACCATTTCAAAAGCACTTGCCACATAAATTTTCTAGTAATGGGAGGCTTACCTAATACTGGCTGATAGTTTCGAAAGAAACTGTTTGGGGCTGCGTCGGTGGGAGTAATGAAATAATTTGGATATGTCAACAAAGTTGAAATGGTAAATTGGCCACCAATACTGGTTGCTTTGGCATGTTAAAGAGTGGATTGTTTAATGGGGTGTCCATGAGGTGCGGTGTACACTTACTGGATTTACTGTGGTTTTAAGGTAAATCTTTGCTTTCCTTTAAATTACACTCAAGACATACTGAGCATTTACCTGTAAGACTATGTTCCTGGACATTGGACATGGAAGATCCCAAACATCACAGTATGCAAATGCACACATGACATCTCCAGTCACAAGGTAATAAAAACAGGGCAGTGCCAGACATGGAAATCCAGGGCCTCCTTGCACAAGTGAATGGGCAATCATTTTCCCAACCATTTCAAACATTCCACTCATGATGGCCTGTGGTTGGTAACTTGGCACCTTGCGGGCTTCTTCTCCTTCAAACAGCAGCAGTAGCTTGCCCTGTACTAATCCTTCAAATAAGTTAGAGTAAAACTGTCTTAATACTCCACCACTGTCTACGGCAGGCTGCCCTCTAAAGATAATTCTTAAAGGGCAGGAAGCATCAAACTGAATGGACTTGTAATAGGCCACAGCATCTTCAATTAGATCATCTTCATCAACTTCTAGTTTCTTTCTTTTTCCTGTTAACTTATTTCCTAAGATGTTGATGATCTGCACTAATGAGTCAAGGTCTTCCTCACTTACAGATGGCAGCAGTTCCCCTAGTGTTGCCATGTCACTCTGCCTGCTTGGACTGGAAATAAAGGACACATTACTGCTTAGCAAATCAGCAGAGGTACATGCCCCAGATACACTTGCACTGTCCATGTTAGTAAGGCCGTGGTCAAATGGTCCATTCTCTGCAGATGCATTCGCTAGTGCACTCTCAGATTTCTTGGATATGGAATTAATCGACAATTCTGATGAGAAGAAAGGTGACTTCATCAAGTCCTCATCGTCCTCACCTTTAGTCACTATGGGTGATGGCTCATCACACGCTTCGATGACTTCTTTTAAGACATTTAAACGAATATAAAGCTTTCCCTGGCCACATAACTCTTTCACGTGTTTATAATTCCATTCAAGAGATTTTCCTACAACGGGGGTAGTTACTTTGTTGCGCTCTCGCTTAACAAAGTCAAAATGATCTGGTCTTACGAAAGGGAATTGCTGCTTCAGTACCTCTGTTATGCTTTCTCTGATTTCGCTTTCCGACTGGCCTGTTCCCAGCTCAAAGTAACCTTTCAGCAGAATCATATCGTCGGTAACTGGGTAATCAGGGACAAAGCCATTTTCATCGAGATCTTCGGGCTTGTCGAGGAGATGAACAGCTTTTGGGTGTAACTCTTGTTTCATTTGTTTCTCCTGTTTACCTTTGAGGCGCCATGGATGATTTGTTGCAACTGCGGGCCTCTTTTTTCCCTTGTGAAAAGAAGACGAAGAAGAAGGAACCGGGGTGGCTGTGGCGGGAAAAGATGGAACGATGCCCGGGGCGATAGAATTTGTCATCTCTCGGCTCGCAGATCTTGCTGAACTTGCTATAAGGTCGCGCGTTCTCATTAATAACGAGGTATTACTTCCCGATCGTTGAAGAGCGATCTCATTTCGAACACATTCTCTCACAATTTGTGTCAGTTCTTCCCTAACATCACGCCCTGATTCGTCTTCCGACGCCATCTCTATTCATGGTTAATGGTCGGGGCACTGGGTCCGCAATACAGCGTATTTAACTGGGGTAGGGGCGGGGAATTTTGTTGAATGACGATATTTTGAATGTCCGGGAACTTTCGAACACTTAGTCATAATAGAAGGTATGTCATTAAATAATTATGCGTGGTAGAAGTTGAATAATTATTTTTGTTGGGTAAAAATTTTGGACTGAAGTTGAACAATTAATTTTGTTGAGTAAAATAAATATAGCTATTGAAGTTGAATAAATATTGTTGTTGAATAAAAATAATTTTGGTTGAATATGAAAAGAAAATGTGTGTCGTTGAACATAAATATGAAATGTTGAATATAACTGTAAACTGTTGAATAAAAATATATCTTGTTGAGCATAAATATTAGTTGTTGAATATAAATATGCAAGTTGTTGAATTTTGCAACATTTGGCTAACCATAGTTTATTTATTTAAAATTTATTTTTTTAACTCTTTTTTCTCTAGTCTTTCTTGTGAGCCATTTGTATTTGTATATATATAACATACGTGTAACCACTGCTCGCCTCGACTAGCTAATCTGCTAACGGAGGGCAGGAGATATTGCTTTCTGTAAGATTTGCCATTATGATCATCGCGCAATTCTCCCCCCTAAAGTGGAGAAACTAAGAAAGGTTTCCCTCTGTCTTTGGCAATCAGAATTCGGTCATTTAACCCTTTTACAGCTAAAAACCGCAAAACGAAGTAAAAGTACGTGTCTTTTGAGCACATGTTTCTAACTTCTGCCCCATTACGGACCTACCAAGTTTTGGGAAGTATCCTCATGAGAATACCGCTTGTGCGAATACCATGTGAAAACACCACCACTGTTATCAGACCAAAGGAGACCACGTCCGACCGAGTACCCATATAAAGAAGGGTCAGTCCAATAATCTGCAACATCCAGCGTATAAGGTCCAATCCTCGGTCACTTGTCACGGGACCGCGATAATAACAAACGCAGAAGCTGATTGTACCTGAAAAAAATATAATCACGGCGAAAATTTAGCTCAAACTAAAACATAAGAAAACAGACAAACTCAGATCAATAATCTTAATTTAGTATAATTTCAGAGCTGAACAAAGAGTTTCCAGCAATCTGATTGGTCGAGTGGCTCCTTATATGACGCCATATAAACTGCTCCGTGCGGTTTATATAAAATGTTAAACTACAATGTTAATAAATGTTACTAAATGTTATGATTTTAGAAATTTCTCTGTTGTTCAGCTCTGAAATTATACTAAAACAATTATTCACCTCAGGTTCGGTGAATATTGTCGAATAATCCCCTCGACTTCGTCTTGGGGATTATTCGAAGATATTCACATCGCCTTCGGCGAATAGTTGTTAAATGAGCGTTATTACATTGAAAGGAGCCTGGTGACGAGGTAATATAGTGGTTTGCACGATTGATTAAAAGGAATAAGGAGCAGGTTCAAGCCACCCCCCCCACCCCCCCCAAGCAGTCATTGCACAAACCTCTCTACTCTCACAGTGCCTACACACGGGAACATAAATGAAAAACCTGCACGAAATTCTTATGGGGAGGAGGCCTGGGGGGCGTTACCAGCAATGACGCCATTCCGTACAAGAAGAGTATCACAGCCAATGCTGGAGAAGCAGCGGTTACCTTTGGCAGTCATACGAATCATTCTCGTGGGCAGACTTGAAAAACTTCCTTATCTTTTTAAGAACTACATCCCAAATCAAATAACTTCTCTACATAGCGTACAAAACGACTTCCAGGACTCTCAAGGCCAAGTCATTTCTCACAGGAGCCTAGCGTCTTTATCCAAACGGGATTCCCGGATCGTCCCAGACAACTGGGATGATTATATGGACTCGACACCAAACGACCATCGATGACCCAGATAAGCAGGTCGACCACAATGGTCAGGTTGGAATTCAGGTTTTTCCTTAGCTTGGTGATCGCCCAGATCATTACGATAGGCCCGATTGCGGTGATCCATACTATCATGCAAAACAGGCTTGCGAACCCTTTTTAGACCATGACAAACCTACCTACTACCACAAGATATCCGATGACCCATTGATAGTGGTTGACCATCAGTTCTTTCAAGTTACCCAATGTCCACTGGATCAGGTAGGCAGCAAAACTCCAACCTCCTAACAAGATGGCATAGGCACTTCCTCTCTGGACATAGATGTACGAGATGGAAAAAGTAAAGGGTTACTAAACGAATACACACTTTGCGACTTATCTGAAGACCACTCAATTTACAATATATACCCCGTATGTAGAGCAATGAACACAACCCATGGTGAATGACTCTGACAAAAACCATAAACAGTACATCAAATGAAGTCTGACTATCATTACTGTTATTCAGAGCACATTTCAATAGGCCACTTTACAGTTGTGTACTTAGTTGCCAAGCCTTTGATTTGGAGTGAGGCTGAAGGTGACCTTGTTGTGATAGAGACTACTATCTAGTTAGCATGATAACAAAGTAATTTAAAATTTGAAAATCAGCAACGTTTGTAATTAATAACAAGGTCACCCTTAGCCTCACTCCTGTTCAAAGGCTTGGCAACCAAGCATTCAACTGTAAAAAGGGCTACTGAGTGTTGTAAAACCAAAACCAAAATAATCATCACTGCCAATCAAAGGAAAGGATAATATCACAGGAAGCCACTAAAAGGGCAAAGTAAAAATAAGCACACTGTTTGAAGGGCAAGAAAACGCTAGTGACCCTAATTTTTCATAAATAGGTGATACTGTTAAGCATGCTGCACCAAAAGTTTATCAGTCGGCATGCGTTTTATGTTTGTTCGCCACTGTAATAAAAATATTGTGAGCTTTTGCCAGGGTTTTCAGCCAGCTAAAAGCATATACTTCAGTCAATAAAACTGAGCAACAGTTCAGAAGAAAAACTATGATGTCACTATTATGTTATTAAGGAGAGCCCTTCTGAGAAGGCCTGAACATGAATAAACTCCTGGATTTGAAAATTATTAGACTCTTCGTGATAATACTGGTTCCAGTGTAGATAAAAACTTCTTCAATTGGTTCTTACCCCAGGGACAAGTCTGTGCAAAATATAAACAAGCATCAACAGGGAAGCAATGACACCAAGTGATACACCAGATGAGTAAAAGAACAAAGTATTCCTGGTGAAGATAAAACCACAACATATGCATGAATAGCCTGCTTTACAGTCATTGTAATGTCTTGTAATGCAACAACCTCTTTCCTCCACCCCCCACCCATCAAAAGGGGATTCAACCAGCCAGAGTTACAACACCATGTGCGGATGCAAGTTTAAGGCAGCTCTCTACATTTTTCAGAACTTCTGCTTTACTGACACAGCAGACACTCTTGATGAAGAAGTCTACTTTTCAGCCATTGTTTAGTCTTGCCATGCAAGGTGTGATAGAGCAAAAAAAAATTTTGGGTGGCCTGAACAAAAATTGGCTTCTGAAGGAGATTATTCATAAGTCATCCGTAAAAAAAAAAAAATGTAAGAAAGATGTCCTATTATCAATTAATGATTATTCTTTTGACATCAGAGGTAACAAGGAAAGCTCTTGCTGACACTGCAGCACAGACTGGTTGACCAAGCATGACCACGTATTTCTTGAACAAAAGCTCATCTTTCAAACCGGCAGTCTAAATCCCACAGGTATCAACGAACGCTTTTCATTCCACTAATTTATTTGTGTTTTTCTCGTTGCCATGTTCCTACCAATCACGTAGCTCCTTTTTCTGCCTTTAAAAGCACACACAACCCACAATTCTCCTATTTGCTCCAACAAAGGGCTAACACTTGAAATGTTAGCTTTTATAATTGTAATGGTGGCCAATTTATCATTTCAACTTTGTTGATATATTCAAATTATCATGTATTTTAGGGTTACACTTGAAAGTAGCACAGCAAAAGCTGTACAAAATTCTATTGAGAACCCCGTATTGGCTTGTCAAGAAATAATTCTCAGCGAAGTAACTGTTACTGCAGTAGTAACAAGTACCTTATCTTCATGGAATTCATCAAAAGTTTTCCCTCTAAAGCAAGTGTTTCACCATTGCAGATTGTAAGGTTTGTTAAGTGTCATGTACCTACTGAGTCTTTCTGCATTGTAAAATATGGCAAGCCCTGCCAGGAAAGTTACTGGGAAATACCAGTCAATAGCTGAAAGAACAAAAACCAATTACACACCAACATTCAATTTTACAGAATGATGAAGTATGATCACATTAGCTCAATTGTGGTAGCATATCATCATATAGCAATCTTCTTAAAAAGGCAAATCAACAACCTTATATAATAAAAGATTACATGATATAGCCGTGTTAATGTATAAAGTTAAAAATGATCTGTGCCCTAATAATATTAAGAACTTGTTTGACATTAATAATAATAGATATAATTTAAGAAATAATGATTTCATTATTCCCAGAGTAAGCACAACACGTTATGGTAAGCACTCTCTTAGGTACTTAGGTCCAGTAATCTGGTCTAAGTTAGATAGAAAAACAAGAACACAAAGAATGCTACAAGAATTTAAAAGTGCTTTACATACATTAGATATACAAAGTTTAATCTCTTAAGACAATTGCAAGAACTGTATTTTATGAAAATCTTAATGTTTTATATTATCAGTATTGTATTTCTAATCTTTTAGGTAATTTTAATTCCACATGGTAGGGTAGTACATATATATAGGGTCAACTATATCGGGCAGGATTGCATATATTATGCATTTTGTATATATTAGATTAGTTTAGTTTAGGTGTCCTTATTTAGTGGGAAACTGCTATTGATTTGACACATTAATAAAGTTTATTATTATTATTATTATGAATATGAAATATTATTATTATGAAGTTGAAATCGTAGCTGCCGCGGGAGCCATTGACATTGTTTAATGACTTTTAGCAGCCTTTTATACAGGGTTCTAGATTTGTAATTCACCTTTCTCTTTTCTGTATAGTTTTAGATAAGCTGTTACTTATCAGATTATTAGACTTTGAATCTGCTAAGATTTGACTCCATTATTTATAGTTTTCCAGACGCTTTGACATTAAAAAAAGGAGTAGATGTGAGCCGAAAGTGAGTTACTTTAGATCGTTTTTTTACGCTGTTAATATTTTGTATTGTAGAGGATTTTATGGAAATTATTGATATTATTATTATTATTATTATTATGATGATGTTGCAGAGAAATCAACTGAATGCTACATTCTAATCAGGCAGCACAGGGAAAAAACCGTAACCTGTGAGCCATGGAGTAAAAATAAATGTACATTAACTAATCCTAATAAATGTACATTAACTAATCCTAATAAATGTACATTAACTAATCCTAAAAAGCTTTTCCGTTGTGTCTACGGTCCTCCTTCTAACAGGAACTCAAACTACCACCTTGAAAGTCTGGGCAATATTCAGCGTGCCCGAGAGCACTGCCCTCTGCATCTTTCGCAGTACGTCTGTGCTTCTGCCTCCCACCAGCTTGCGCATCATGACATCCAGCTCCCATGATCACCCCCCAAGGGCATCCATAATGATGTTATATTGCTTCACCTCGTAGCCTGGGAACTGCTGCCTTAGTTATTAGCCTTATTATGCCTTAGTTATTAGCCTTATTATTATTATTATTATTATTATTATTATTATTATTATTATTATTATTATTATTATTATTATTATTATTATTATTGGTTAGAGCACCAGATTGTGTTGTGCGGGAGGTTGAGGGTTCAAGCCCTGGCCGGACCAATACTCGTGATCTTAAAAATAACTGAGGAAAATTTGCTACCTTTCTATAATATCAAGAAATGGATAGATATTCCAGTCTTCTCGGATAAGGACGAATAAACCATAGGCCCCGTCTCCTGCAGGGTTAGGGGTACGAGACGTTAATTTCTCATGCAAGAGATTACTGCGTGGTGGATGTCCTCCCATGGGGCGGGATGGGTGGGTTGCTGTCTTACGTTTCATACATGAGCCTCTGGCTCGGGCAATGTGGGTAACCATGCCTCGCGTATAGACAATAGACTTGATTGACTGATTGATCACACACTACCGAGACAGGTCAGAGTGAGTGCAATAACATAATTGAAAGGTAACACAAATCTGATCATTATTTCCTTTCACCTCGAAGTGAAGCCGTCACTCTCACAGCCTGCTTCTTTCCAATTAAATCAACTGCAAAGCATGATGTCTTTAATGGTGAGTAACTGAACACAATTTGATCCAAAACATTCCTTGAAGTGACAAAGGACTGCAATACTGATGCCCAGGACTTGTTTGCTGGATTCAAGGCAGAGCAGCTGAGGAACAAATTAAAGTAGGTATTAATTGTTAGAAACTTTAGTTATCAATAATCAAAATTATTTTCATCAGCTAACAGACCTAGAACCTGGTGAGTATTACATAGGCAATCAATAATTAGTCCCTTGTCATGAATAATTTAAAACATTAACCCTCTAACTGCTAAGAGTGACTGGTTTCTTCTTTCTCCTTAGAGTATCACCCCTGAATCAAATGTAACGGTTGCAAGAAAAAAAGGAATGGTCACTACTTTAAAAGCTCCTGAAATAAAACTTGGAGTGGTCTTTGTATTCATGGTAAGGGAGGAAAGAGAAAGCTGGATGATATAGGTAAGAAAAAAATACTCAAGGAAAGAAGAGAGAGAAATTAAATCCACATGTTGTGCCAAGCAAAGGCCCCTGTGATAGAAAACAAGAGCTCTCACAGCTGCATTATCCCCACACCTTGTCTATGTACAAGTATGCGTTTTGTACTTTGGTTTTACCAACTGAGTTAATAATATAAATTGGCACCTGTAAAGAGTTTTGTGCTAACATTTCCAGCATTAGCCCTTTGCTCTGACAAATGGCTAACAATCAAAATGTCAGGTTTAGAAACCCTTTACAATAGCCAGTTTAAAAATTAGTTGATTAAATCAAATATTTGAATTATACCCCTTCCCCCCTCCTCCTCCCACCGGAACAGAACCAGCTTCTTTAGAAACTCACCCCCCTTTATAAATTATTTCGCATGTTGTGGCAAGTTTGGTTGTGTTTCAGATTCAATTTCTCTGTTGTTGAAGTACCTTTATTGTTAAATCATATAGTCATACCAAAACAAAGGAAAATAAATCAAGACTTTTACTATACATATAAGATTCAAACAAACCATGAACATACAATCCAAGTTCACCTTTCAGCCTCATAGAACTGCACCTCTGTTTTGTCAAATTGGAGCAGGACTTTAACGCTTGCCCAAATGTGAGATAGCATAAGCTCGCCACCATGTACACACACTGCAATGATGGAACTATTGCTTTGTCCACATGTAAAATACCAGTCTCTTCCAAGATTTGAAACATAGATATCTGTTAAAAAAGTACAATTCTACTCATCAGTGCAAGACCCTTACTCACCACCCCACCCCCACCAGGTAAGGTTTGCATCACAGCTCAATTAACTACCACAGACTTTGGGAGAAGCCCGTGACTTGAGGATGGACTGATAGCCTTTTTTTCAGAATTGATACAATACCAAGAACAATGGTAATGTTTTTCTTCCATATCAATATCAATACTGTGACATCATTGAGTTGAATAGTACTTAAGCCACCTCATTTGATTGATGAAAATTTAATATGAGGTCATCCCACAGTGGTGATCTTATGCTGTGTTCAGTACTCTATAGAAACATCAACAAGACAGCCAAAAATGAAAAGTGGATTGAGGACATACTTGAGTCAAAACACATGGTTGTTCATTAGTTCACTCTTGTACCACTCACACCCACTTAGACTGGTACACTGTGGTGCTCATTGCCCAATCTCGAGCCCAGAGTCTTTTCGACTCCTTGCCAGCAGAGAAAGTGCAAGTCAGTCATGTACAGTACCAAAATCGACAACACTTTCTGCTAGTGTTAATATTTTCTGAGTAGACCTCAGTATCCTTGTATCCAATATTTGGTATCGGTATCGACCAATCCTTACCTTTGTGGTGCTACAAGGTACAGCATTAATTTGTGCCAATTAAGAGCCTGCTTACAATTCAGTACCCCTATTTGCTTCGTTTCTTTGGGTCCTTAAGAAAATTTTCATTCTTTGCACCATAGATTTGAAGACAAACCTACAATTTTTTAAACTAAGAAACGAAAAGCCGCGTACAGAAATCTATTATTCACGATCACGCCTTTACCTTCCAGCTTACATGTACACGCACATGTACTACAAAGTCACCGAGCAAGGCAAGATTAAACAAACAGAAAAACGAGTGGAAAAAAGCGGTTGTGCATTGAAGAACAAGCAGTTATGCCTCGCGATACGAAGTACCATGCTTGCTTAGAAACGCGCGAAGATGCGATACATGTGGAAAAGAAACTGACGCAAACTTTTCGATCAATCAAAGCAATACAACCAGAATTCAGGATTCCTAGGAAAACAGACATTAATTGGACAGAAGATGACCTGTTCTACTCACCCTCGCATCTATGAGCCGCTGTGACGAGCAAAACAGAAAATAAAAGAAGGTAAAAGAAAAGACACTTGATGTCGATACCTGCCGCCATTTTTTCTTTCAACTAAGGACTGAGTTTCTTATGTTACCGCTTTCGCCCCATGCCCTCGCGCGGCTTACGTTCCTCTGCAACCAACCGATTCGCCCTTAATCTACCGCTTATATGCGAATCTAATTATTCTCAAATTACCGCATACATGCGGATAAAGTAGGCCCTATTTACCTACCGAGATTAGATTACCGAAAACAAAAATAAGGCCTGGTGCTAGAATGGATGGGTTTTGCAGGCGCCATTTTAAAATGCCTCCCCGTAAAGATTTTCGATCTAAAAGGGCTTTTAAAGTTGTCAGTTTTAAAGCAGGAAAGGCAGTAAAAAAACAGAAAATTAATGTTCCTGGTAGATTAAATGTGCAAAAAACCGATGCATCGAGTTTCGCTTCAAATATCGATGTAACTAGCGACGAGCAGATCTCACAGTCGGCAGTGCAACTTTTCATTTGGGTAGCCTCTTTTAACTAGAAAACGTACCATAGAACAAGCTAATGTAAAATAAATATCAACTTTTGTTGCCAAACGAGACTATGAATAAAATTTAAACATGCCCTTTTTTTATTTTGAACCTTTTTTTACCACACATATGATGATTTGAATAAATGCTGCCCGCGAAAAAATGCCGCATCAGCTGAATCGCGGGAACTAACATAAACACCACGACCGACTAATTACCACTCTTTGAATGTGTGAGGCAATAAGATAACTCTGTGTGTGTGTGTGTGTGATGCCAATGAGGTGTCGAAATATTCTAATTGCTATACCAGTGTAAAAGCACTTTGTCCCTATTCAGCCCGACTTCCTCGTTGGTGGTTAGGGGCGCGCGCCGCACTTGCATGCTCCCCAACGCTTTAACATTTTTCTCAGTTAATAAGTTTGCGATGATTAGTAGATTTAGCGGGCCGTATTTTACTGTACGGTCTGCCAAACGTTTGTTTGACTCGTTTTCGCGGTCTGTACTGTAAGTTAAAGAACCTTACATTTCAGATTGAGAACAGGAGGTCAGCAAGAGGTATGTTTACATTTTTCAAGTAACTGGGTGAGATTAAAAGACTGCCTGTAAACAAGGTTGGGGCCTAGGAGATTCGCTCTTTTTTTGAGACGTATTTTGTGATATTATAGAGGACTCAGTTTAACTTTGGTTTAAATCACGAAAGGTTGTGAGGATTCTCAAAGTTACGGAAGGAAGAAATTGAAATATTTGCGGGAAGCAAAGAAGATCATTTTAATCGATGCATTCTTGATTAATGAGGTTTTACAAATGAACTAGAAGAGACATCTGAAGAAATAAAAACGATATCAAGTATTTTGAAGACTCCTCCTGACACCTGGTACTTATTTCATTAGAAGTCCATAGCGTCCTGGTTCACTTCTGTTAAGACAAGAAAAGAAAAAACATTAAAAAAAAGATTCAATTTTATATTCCAGGTAGAAGTTAATGTATGAATGCAGCTTCCAAGGCTAAATCAAGACGTTCTCTACTCATGGGCTTCCACTGGAAGGGAACCTCAAATTTTTACTTGTTTTAACTTTTTCTTTTATTGAATAATAAATAAATACATGATTATCTTCGATTTTGAAAGGTGTCACCGAAGGTTAATGAGCGATCACTCGATATTTCAGGCGAGAAATGGGACGACAGCCTGTTGCCGACTTGTCAGTTATGAAGGACGAAAATGAGGGCGAGCGGAAAACATGCAATGGTGTCTGTGTCTGTCTAAAGCGCTAAATAATGATTCAAAGTGTATTGCAATAGTGTCTCTCATGCCACTTTTTGCGGGCTTTCTTAACACCCTTCCCGCGTTTCTCCCGAGCATTTACAACACTTTTCTTTTACATGTCACGCGCTTTTTCCCGTCATTGTTGCCCCAGTTATGTTACCTACTCACCAGTACTGATTGGTGGGAAGCATTCGTTCCATTCCTTCCTACTAATGCCCGGTTTATGATCATAGTCACATGACTTCATGAATCCAACCATGCAGTCTTCGTTCGGGTCGATCATTAATTCGATTTCCTCTTTGTCGAGAATGTCATTGTGGTTCTTGTCCATACCATAAAATTCCCACTAAAAAAGAAAACAAAAGAGAGATTACCATATGACCCGTAGGGCCCCGCGGGCTTTAATTAAAAAAAAAAAAAGATTTGACAAAAATACCCGTACGTGATGGCGCGAGAAGGGCCGTAATATTCACTTATTGACTGAGTGTGAGTGGAGGGGAAAATATTTGGCTAAAGGTCATAACGTACAGATCGAGTGCAGCAAGATCCGTAAGTCATGAGTGATGAGGGATTATTAGCAAGGTGTGCATAAGATAGGTATTTGAAAAGGGCATAAGGCAGTCCATTAACCTCGATAATTGCTTTCCGTTCCTCATATGTCAGCGAATCCAGTCTTTTCGACCCAGTTGGGAAATCTGGATCCAACTCCTTCTCTCGTGCAAACATCAGATATTCAAGATATCGATCATGGAACTGCTGAAGGCTGGAGGTTGAGCATGGGCCCCACTTCCACTTGTCTCCTAAAAATAACGAAAAAGTTAATATCAAGAAGAAAAAACAAGGTCAAGGAGCTGGAAAAATGGGAAAATACAGTGGAATCCCGATTTCTCGAACCTCCCGATATCTCGAACCAAACCTTGTTTCCCTTGGATTTGCTTCACTTGTAATTTCACCCCCAATTTCTCGAACTCCCGATTTCTCGAACCAATTTGCGTTTCCCCTAGAGCTTCGAGAAATCAGGATTCCACTGTAGGTTCGGGAATAGCCCCACCCCAACCCCCACCGAAGCAGAGGGAGGCGAGCCCCTAACCAGATATTTTCTCTTCCCTTTCCCTTGGAATTGTCGAAGAAATAACTCACTGCTATGTAACGATAGGAAAGAACGGTTTCATCGTATTAGGAAAACAAGGGTGGAGTTCCTACCTTCTTTCGAATCGAAACATATCATTTCGGTCAGCAGCGGTATTAATGAGCGCCGACGTGTAGCCGTAACCCCCTCTCCTCGGGGGGAGGGTACGGTCACACGTAGGCTATAATTATAGGCGCCTATTTGCAGGCTAAGCAAACTCTTTTTGACAATTTCGTCTCGTAAATAAAGCTGCTATATATTTGGTTGATTTTTCTAGCAACGAACCTTCGCTATCACATTTTCCCTGTCGTTCAATTCCAACCATAACGCCAAGTCGACAAGCAAACTTGTGCAGTTCGCATTTATTGTTGAATTCCGTTCGGTACACACTGCAGACAGGATTATACTCCTCAGGACAAGATTCTGGACACACACAAGTAGTAGATCGATCCTCGTTTACAACACACATACGTCCTTTAGTGCAGAAAACCCTCTCACAAGGATCTTTGGAAAAAACAATAATTAAAAATACGTTACGTATATAAACTGAATTCTGTTGACCACACTTGGCTATTGATGAGTGTTTCAAAAGTCTCGTAACAATTGGAAAAGTGAACAAAATCTTTGATAAGGCAACTCCTGCCACAACCTAGGGACCAATCATGATATATGGTCTAGGCGGTCGGAGGATTGCAGGGGGAATGGAGAGGGGGGGGAGGGTCAGTCTTCGCCAACAGAGCATAAATAGGGGACTATAGAGAATTGACTATCAATGGGGGGAGATCATAAAAATTTACAGAGCCTTATAAGGGGAGGGGTCAGCTAAATTTTATCGGACACAACCAAGATTCTCCGACTCTAGCCTACGTGTAGCCACGTCCTCCCGCCGTGGAGAAACGATTTGTGTAATGTTTGCGCAGACGTTCCCTCCCTTCCGTTTCTCCATGGGGGGTGAGTGCGGCTACACATAGGTTACTCTGACTCCAACCCACAAAGCGATAAATATTAAATAGTGACGGGTCCTTCAGTCCTGGAGGCTGGATCAAACGATCTAATCAAAGCCCATGGACGGGATCAATGTCCTGAGTTGGTGGGCGATACACTTTATTCGCAGTGTTCCTACAGGAACAATGGACAGCCTACGAGCAGGGTGACGTGGGCGGCGAAACCCACGGATTTCGAGGCGGTGAGCAGTGCAAGCGCGCAAGAGGTCTGAGACGAATCTGTTTCAAGGGATTTGTCATTTCTCGTGCCAGACTTCTCACAGCTCGCTTCGCCTCTTGCAGCTCGACTGACTGACTGATGCATCGTAAGACGGCGACATTCAGACAGTTTTCTTTAAAGAGACTTTTCTAGTTATCAGATTATGCTTGAGCAACACCCAGATTGACCTTCTTTAGGGGAGGTTATAATTCATTATTATTATTGTCGATTATTATCGATCAGCACTCCCGTAGCTTTAAATTCCTCCCGGATTTTAAGATCAGTTAAGAACACTAAAAATAATCGATAGTTCATAATAGACACTTTTGATTAACTGAGCCTAAAAGGTGGTAGAAAAATGAACGGCCAAGAGTTTCTACTAAATCATTGTGGACACAAACCGCAACATGCGTTCTAGGCTCAGCAGTTCAAAGGGCGGATAATCACGCTACCCAACGGATAAACCACTATCCAGGGGATAAGCATTAACAAAACGTACTGTGTAAAAAACCAGACAGAAATTTAATCAGCTTGAAACGTTATTCATTCTTCAATCAACAGGGCGTGAATGTTTGGCGTACTCCTCGCGTCCCCTTTGACCTTAAAAACCGCCACGGAACTTAAGCAATTCTAAAGAGGCCGGAAATGAAGGGCTGCCCGAAGGAGATATAAGAGAGTGGATGACGACTGAAGATCATCTTTCGTCCGGCAAAGAACAATTAAGATCATAATCTACGTGTACTATGTGGTACTTTTTTTCTTATTAAATTTAACCGGGAACTAAATTGATATTATTGATCATAAACATTATGGGCTGGTTATTCAAACGAGGTCCAACCCAAACCGCGGTTTTACGCAAGTGACGGGCCTCGGGTATTTTCTAGAAGAGGATTGATTAATCGGATAAATATCTTTCTACTGTTAGCTTTTGGCCCTCTTGACACTGTTCACAAAAATAAATGTCCAGGTAAAAGGTTCGGCTAAATTTAAGATGGTTTAGAACGCGGTTTTGTTAAACAATGGCTAAACTTTGTCTCAATAACTGGCCCTATCAGTTTTTTTGTAGCTCATTGCACATTGTTACATTGGACTGGCCCCGAAAATAGGCAAATTCAAAAACGTAATTGAACGGCGCGCTTGACACAATTAATTCGATTTATTTCCTTCCTTGGTTAACCTTAATCTCCCCGAAGTCGTCAATATATTTTTTAACTATATCCTCACAAGTTCGAAATTTTATCCCACAAGAATCACGCCCACTTCACTAATATACAGCGAAATGCGCAACTTCAAGAAGGGAGAATCACTTATCAGATCATGGGAGCTGAAAGGGTTGACAGCTGAAAAAGGATCACTTTGCCGTCGTAATATGGTAAATATGGAGAACATATCATAAAAGCTATCTTTTCTTTACAAGTTACCTACCCTTTGATTTGGCCGGTGACTTTTCTGCGGTCTTTGTTTCGTCAGGTAAGCAAAATAACAAAAAGACAAAGCGTAATTGAAAGTAAACAAGAACAAAAGAAGAAACAATAATAATGCAATGATAATACATCTGGCTAAATGGTTAATGATCACGGGGAGCTGACGTTTTTTTTCTTCCTTTTGCACCGTGCTCGTAACAGACTCTTTTCACCTTCTTGTTATAAAAACATGTCAATTCACGTTTGGGTCTTTGCATTCCCGTGATGAGAAACCAAAAGTAATTCTAATCTTTTCCAAAGGATGGCTTAAAAATTGGTATTTGGTAATTCATCTCATCAACTTTCCAAGGATTTTTTTTTTCAACAAAGCTTCTCATATTCCACAGATCAAATCCCGGATATACGAGATTACTTCTCATCAAAAGATTGCGATATTTTTGTTTCTAAACTAAAACCTTTGGCGTTTACTCTCAGGGGAAATTCGACGCAGAACGCTCAGTAATTTTCCTTTTACATAGTACCTTAGACTTTTTTTTTTTTTTGCATCCAAGTGACACATCTTGAATATGTAGCGCCGTTGTGAGTCGAAATCTTTCGGTTAGTAGAAAACCGGGAAGGGGATTTTTCAAATCTTCCCTGAAGCCCAGGAAGCTAAAAAATTATCGGAATTTTTTCAACGTATCTTCAAATTATATTGGATTAGATCGCATTTCCCTGAAGACTAATACATTTTGATATCATATTGATGAGGAAGACATTGGGACGCAAGATAGAGGAAAAGGATGTAAAAATGTTTTTTTTCTCGTACAGGATACTCAAGCAAGTTTCAAGACAAAGATCAGTACATTTCATTGATACCATGTGCAAATATTTACATTCTATCAGAAATCAATGGCGGATTGTTTACTTTGCAAGCACAACGCGTGAAAGCGACCATTACGAGTCATAACTTGTTTGGTTACAAAGCAGTGATGTTCCTTAAATAACACTTCGTTTTATTTGACTCTAATAATAATAATACTTGGTTTCAGAGGGTCATCTAAGACGACAGGGCGAATTACGAGGTAGCAAAACAATTTGTAGGAATTACTCACCGCGGTTGTAAAAAGGCACACACATATAAGAGCAACATGAAATAGTCCGGCAGCCATCCTGACGAAAACTTTTTTCTTTCCTTATCTTTCTCTCTATCCACCCGGTTCTTATTCTTCTCTTGAGACTAAGTCTTTTAGCGACAAAGATCGGTGTTTGTCACTTTGAGTGGAATGAATGTGTACGTCGTCCAATAATTGGGAAATTTCACACTGTCCCATACTATAATACTTTTAAAACTGTCAGAAAGCTATCATCAGCTGAAAGGGTGACAGATGATGTATTCAAGTTACAAAGTGCCATTGACATGGGAGGAGCTGGTCTACCAAAAAGGTCACCTATTGTATCGTCACGCAACCTCATCAAGCAAAGAGATAATATTAATATTACTTCCTCTGTAATGCATTATAGAGAAACGGAAAGCTCCACTGGGCATGGGCGTGGGCGGCGACGTCTACGGGAAAATTTAGAGAAAAAAAACTGGCCAGCGTTTTGTATTATCAAAGGTTCAAAGAAAATGTAAACGCGAAACTTGATGCAAGCTTGAGGTGTGACTGTTACATTTTGCCCTCCCCACCCCCCTTTCTTTGGTGTCAGATTTCGTTCGTTTCGTGCGCGGACCAAGCGAGATGGAGACTCATTTTTTTGCGGGTCCAACGGAGCTCTCCCTTTGTGCAAGAGCAGCTATTATTCAAGGCCAAGATGATTCATATTCTCGTGACTAGGCTAGTTATCAACTAGGAAAAATATTCTAATCTTAAATCGTTGAGCAGTACATAATTCTTAACTTTTAGTTGGCTAATCGAATGCGCGAATGAGGGGGGTCTACGGCGAGTATGAAAATGGTGAAGATTGGAAAAGACTCACAGGGAGGAGCAAAACCGGTTTTGTGGGTGTTTAGACAGGGTTTAAGATATCTCACGGACGAAAACAAACTTGAAGTGGGAGGTGACAAAACTTCTAGAGAAGTTTCTATATGGACCCAATCTTTAGGTGAACCCCATCGCGAGGAGATAAGGTGTTACCGGCGTGCATAACAAGTGGAACCTGTGTCTCGGGTGCCTGCATAAACTTGAACTTCATCAGGATTTTTACCATTGCGATCTTTATCTCCATCAGGGCAAATCTCATTCCAATGCAATTCCGGGGCCCGGCACCGAACGGAAGGTACTGGTATGGATGACGGGTATCTTTAGCGGAGCCTTGAAATCTTCCAGGGTCAAATTTCTCCGGGTCCGGCCATGCATCGGGATCGTGATGAAGGGCATAGAAAGGAATAACGATCTCTGTACCGCTGGGAATTGAAATACCCTTTATTTGGAAATCTTGGCCGCACTCTCGGTTCAACTGATGTGCCGGAGGACTCAGTCGCTGAGTTTCGTTGATGACGCAGTCAAGATACTCGATACTATGGGACATCTCGTAAAGGGAAGCCTCTGGATTCTGCTCAGTGAACTGGAAAATAGCTTTTCGCAACTGCTCTTGAATTTCTGGATTTAACGCCAATTGGTATGCAATGGTAGAAAGAGTGATCATTGAAGTCTCATGACCGGCCAATAAAAATGCCACGCACTGTGCGACAATTTCCTCATCTGTTAGTTTGCTGTCGCCCTGGAGTGTGGATTCTTCATGGGCGGTCAGCATAAGTTGCATCAGATCCTGTCGACTGGTGCCACCTTCTCCTCGCCGCTGACGGATCATCTCCAAAGCAATATTTCCAAAATAGCCCATCCCTCCTTTCAGACGCATGACTAATCGGAGAATTGAACTGATGAGAGGCATGCGGCCTATAATACGCAGAATGAAGGGGAATCGAAAGGATTGCCTTGCTTTTGTCAGAAGTGTTTCATCTGGGTCAGTTTGTACGTTGGCTTGAATACCAAAAGCAGTAGAGATGATAATTTCCAATGTTAGCATACTGAACCAGTCCATGATGTTCACTGTTTTACCTGTTAAGCGAAGTTTCAAAACAAAACAAAATGTGGACTGAAATGTTTACATAGGCGAGATTAGAAGATCAGAGCTATGCAGAGCAGAATCAGCTCGAGTATTCCGACCACGTTAAATATGCCCACTTTGGGACGAAGTAAAGTTAATTTGTTGATCGTGGTTCCTACTATTACACGTGCAGCCAAACACGTTTTGCGCGGAAGTTGACAGGACCTCTCTTATGCAGTGAATTTTTCTCGAGTTATCCGGGCTTCGAGACAATGGAATCTTCAACGTATTTTAAAATTGTTCGCAATGATGACTTACCAGTATCCGCTATTTCCTCTAGTTTCTTCATCAGCACGTCACAGGATTCCTCTATCAGAGGCACCATCAGTTTCATCTTTCTCGCGCTGAACGAGGGCGTCAGGATGTTGCGGATTCGCTTCCACGTCTCGTCGCGCGCGGAGAATACGGCTGAATTCATGGGCGGCGGAGGTGTAGGAAGCATGCGGTTGTGAAACACGGCAAACTCTTTGACCATGATCGTTTTCAGCATTTCGGGATCTGCTACGACTAAAGATGGCTTCATGCCGAGGGATACAGCAAAGACTTTGCCGTATTTTCGCACGTAATCCAACATCATCAAGTGAACGCTTCCATATTTGCGAACCTCGAGAAGATTGCCGACAAACGGTAGAGGTTTAGGACCCGGGACATTCAATCGGCTCAGAAGCAAGAAAGCGCGAGTACCGTACCAGTAGGTGATTAGCAACAACAAGATTACAACAGAAAAGATGATGGAGGGATCCAAAAAGCTGGAGGTTTGGATTGTAATCTCCATTTTGTCTGAGGCATGTTTACTCTAGTAATGCAAGCCGTCACGCCTGGTTGATTGTAACCAGAATTTGCATGACCCAGCAAAATCTCAACACGGGAGAGGAGAGTCATACGGGATACTATGCCTGAGTCACGGACCCTTCCCACTACTGCAAACGTTTTCCAACGAAAAGTATCCCTTTGTATCAAGAACTAATATTCACTTCTTTCTTGTGCCAAGTGACAACCCGTCGTCTTCCCAGGGTTCACGAGGCGCCGGGAAATTTTTTACCTCTCTTAACTCACGCAAACATTTACAGGGCTGGCAAACCAGTAATTAGCCATAACAAGGATAAGTGGGTGAAGTAACACTATTGCCATTTACAGAAAACGATAAATTTTTATGTTCTCGCTATTAGGGACTTTAAGAAACCACGACGGCGACGCCAAGGAAGACTTCCATTAAAAAATGAATTTCTACTCTTAGTTAGACTTTAAAAAATGGCTGCAGGAGCTTACTGTCTCATACAGCGCCACAGCTCAACTTCAGCATGACGTATAGAGTAGCCTTTGAGTTCCAAATTGAAATTAAAATAATTTGCCGTCGCGGTTTCGGTTCGCAGACGACGCAAATTTTGGCGATTTCGCGTTGTTGTTTTGCAGAGGACGGCCAAGAAATGTACAAAGTTTCAAAACGCACGTGCTGAACTATTGTTCTGCCAATTAGATCTCTTGTTTTTCCACGTCCTCGTTGCCGTCGCCGTCGTGGTTTCTTAAGGTCCCTAATGAACCGTGTCGTGACTGCAGTGAAGTAAAATCAACTGTGCGTGACGTCCGCTTTCTTCGTAAACAAAGCAACAACACAGATTTAACTGAGTTTCTCTTCTCTAACTCTTATTGCAGGCTCACGTAAACGCTGCAACATTCAACAAACGGAGAACTGTAACGATGGATGTGATTCAAAATGCCCTTCGATTGGAGGAACTCGCTCATCTAGCTGCTATCACATCGATTTCATTCCTTCTGTTGTCGTTGCTATATTGGTACGGAACGCGTGGCTTTGCAAACCTCAAGAAACTCAATGTTCGTGGTCCTTAACCTCTTCCATTTATTGGGAACTTTCTTGAAACAATGAAATATAACGGAATACATCTCATGTATCTCGACTACGTTAAAAAGTACGGAAACGTTTTCGCGATTTGTCTGGGCGAAAAGCCAGCACTAGTTGTAGCAGACGCGGAGTTACTCAAACAGATTATGATCAAAGATTTTTCAAACTTTCGCAATCGTTTCCATTTTGTGAAACGAAAACCTCCATTCGGCAAAAACGTTGCAGGTGCAAGAGATGAGACCTGGAAACGAATCCGTAACACGCTGACACCCAAATTCAGTGCTGGGAAGATGAAGTTGATGGTACCGTTGATCGAGAAGACGTGGGACACGATGACAGGAAACCTTGATAAAATTGCTGATTTAGGTAACATTCATCTACTCGAAGGTTTAATGAGCAAACTATTACTATTGCTGAGACAGCATTGCAGGAGAAGGGGAAAAAAGAAAATAATTAGGGCCAGGGTATACAATGAAATCGAATGAGACACTCATTTGAAAACCTCCTTCGTGGACAATATTTTGGCGCGTCACGCATTCTTCAAAATTGCGTGACGAACCATAGAAATTAGGCGTAAGAATATAACAGAGGAAAGCGGGGATGTAGCCCGCAGGCCCGGGCCAACAATTTTTTTTCTTCCCGTTTCACTTTAATAACATGACTCTCGGACATGTTGAAACAAAAATTTGAACTTTATTAGGGAACATGCTTACAACATTTTAAAATGCTGGCTAAGCCCCCGGAAGGTGTCTAAAGTAAAGGCTCAACTCTACGTCTCAATCCCACAGGGATCAATGAACGCTTATCATTCCACTAATTTATTCATGTTTTTCTCGTTGCCATGCACCCACCAATAACGTAGCTCCATTTTCTGCCTTTAAAAGCACACACAACCCACAATTCCTCTATTCGCTCCGACGAAGGGCTAACGCTCGAAACGTCAGCTTTTGTAATCATTACGGTGGCCAATTTACCATTTCAACTTTGTTGATATATCCAAATTATATCTACGACAGAAAACCTATGTAAATTCAGTTGGGTAAGTTTTGGATTGCTTCGGCCTCGCTGCAAGAGTGGCACCTAAGTGCAACACTAAAGTAACGTTCTCAGTGGTCATGCTTCCCTAGTACCTTGCAGGCGAGGATCGAGGGCCTTTGGCATGATCCATTTCAGTGCAAGATACTATTGGCAAATTTCTGACCATGAGCAGTGGATTTCATACCTTTCAAAATCGCGATGTCACTGTGGTTGCACCTTGATCCTTTATTAACGCGTCAAGGTGCAAAAATGGTGAAAACGCACTAAAAGATCGTTTGCGATTTGAAATTACTCAGTTACGAAACAATGCAAAGGCGAAAGTGTGCACTGGTGCCCTTTTCATTCATGCCGATTGCCTCTCTAACTTTGAATTAGAACTCATCGAAATTGTACCGTTTATTTCTCTCCTTTTTTTAAAAGACGTTTTAACTTATGAGGCTTCGCTACAAACTGATTCGCGTCTGTGCATTTGAATTGCAAAAGAGAATCCTGATCAGTTAGCGGAATGATCCTCGCAGGTGAGCGACAAATTAAGCAATTGCAGAAAACGAATCTTGCTATGAAAAGATAGATTATCTCAGGGGTCTTCGTTCGGTACCTGCCAAGGATTAAAAAAGGATGATCTTTGGGAAAACTATTGATACAATTGGCGAGCATGCCTCTTAAGTACGTTTGGCTTATGACTCAGTTGAATATTGAATTTTTCCCACTCAAACATATGGTCTCTTGACAGGTCAGAGTGTAAATATGCTAGACTGGTTTAGTAAGCTAACACTCGAAGTTATTCTGTCGACGGCCTTTGGTGTGGACGCAAAGATTCAAAAGGGGGAAAACGAGGAAATGATCGAGAAAGCGAAGGCCTTGTTCAAGGTCCCAGGTATTCTCCGGCATTTGGCTCGCCTTCCATTCGGCAATTTGGTGTCGCAGCTGTTGGGAAGGTTTCGACAAAATCAACCAAAACATTTTGAAGGCGTCGAAGGAGAGATCATTAAATCTCGTCGCCAACAGGGGCCTAGTGCACAAAAAGACCTCCTTCAACTCACGATGAATGCTAATGATGAAACCACGGTGGAAGGGGTCAGCAGGCTTTCTGATGACGAAATTGAAGCTCAGTCAATTATATTTCTATTGGCTGGGTATGAAACGTCGAGTAACACGTTGGCATTCACTCTGTACCACCTGGCTGTAAACCCAGATGTTCAAGAGAAGCTGAGAAAAGAGATCAATAAAGCCCTAGAGTCTAGTGCTGAGAACCCTTTGTACGAGGTCGCCCAGAACATCGAGTACCTTGACTGCGTCATTAACGAGGCACAACGGTTATGTCCGCCAGCTCCAGAAGTCAACAGAGAATGTTATGAAGATTATGACCTCGATGGTATCCACATTCCTGCTGGAACAGAGGTAATCAATCCAATATACGCTCTACATCATGATCCCGATGCTTGGGAGGAGCCAGAACAGTTTGATCCGGAGAGGTTCCAAGGTTCCAGCAAGGACCCTCGCCAAGCCTTCCAGTTCCTACCTTTTGGTGCAGGGCCGAGAAACTGTATTGGAATGAGGTTTGCTCTGTTGGAAATCAAGGTCGCCTTGTCAGGATTCTGATGAAGCACGAGTTTGTGGAATCACCCGAGACACAAGTTCCTTTGGTGATTTATCCTGGAGCAACTTTGTCTGCAAGAGATGGTGTATATGTTAGGGTGGAGTCCGTAATTTGAAGGTAAATCAGTTTTGTTTTTGTTTTTTGTTTTCAGTATGTTCAGGTTACATCTGGGCTTCCCTTTTTACGAAGCGATGTGGATCTTGAAATTTCAACTTTTTTGTCTCTTTCAGGCGCTGAGGTCGATTTAATTATCGCACGTTACCTCATATGTCACCATAAGAAGCACTGACTTCCGCTGTGATTGGTTGGTTATGACTAAATGTGATTGGCGCATCCCTAAGAAATACGCTGCCGTACAGTTCTCTTGGTTGTTTTCTTTTGTTTTGTTTTTGTTTTTTGTTTTTTTATCGTTTGTGTTGTGCTTTACAGGGTTGCCCGTGAATGCGGTCTAGACAAAAGAGACTGCAAGTTCTACGCGGCACAGAATCAGTGCAAGGAGCATTCCAGAGACAGAAGGAAATCTGATGACAATTTAACGCTTGTTAAACCGCATTGGGGAATGGTTAATGGTTAATCAGTGTCCTACTTTTCGACGGACACACGGTGCACGACGGTGTCAAGTTGATAACATCTGAGCCCGTTCATTGATGAAGACGTTTTATATAATAAGCTGGACTATTCACGCATTTTACATGTAGCTGGTTCTTACCAAGAGAAAATAATGTGCCATTATTTTCTTATGTTTTTAGTTATAACCTAATGAGAGAAAGACGCACGGATGACGTTTCGTTTTTGCCACATTTTGACGTATTTTCTCACATATTCGCAAACTCCGAGAATGTTGACGACAAACGGCAGAAAAAATATAAAAATTAAGCTGGCTAAATCTTGTCCATTAGCAATAAGTTTGTAGAGCCATGCATAAACAAATGATTGCTTTTCGTGACGATTGAGTGGACTCTTGCCAATATTGATCTCTTTAAGTCACCATTTACGCCAATTAGGGTCTTAATGGGGTAATAGCTTTTACGGCTAACGGTTAAAACTTTGGCCATTTTACGGCTAACATTAATTTTTTCCCCTCTTAAGTTACAGAAAACGTTTTGCGATTAAGGTTTGCTAGGACTCACGGTTAAAATTCGTCAATTTGTACGCCTGTCGGCTAACTTATTAAATTGACCACCGTTACGATTATAAAAGCTTATTATTTGGCCGTTTTACGGCTAATGGTTAATCCCAGTGAGACACAGGACCGGTTATTTACACGAGGTCTAACCCATGCAAACCGCGGTTTTACGCAAGCAGTGAGCCTCAGGGATTCTCAACAAGATGGTCGATATGATTAAATGATGGTCCTTCCCAGTCTATTAGCTTTCAGCCCTCTTGACATTGTTTACAAAAATAAATGTTGAGATAATAGGTTCCGCTAAGTTGAAGATGACTTAGACGACGTGGTTTTGTTAAAAAAACGACCAAACTTTGTTTATTAAATGACCAGCCCTTAAGATCTTGAAGATTCCAAGAAAATGAACTCACCACAGTGGAGTGCAGACTAATGCCGTTATTATTGTTCTACCGCTCTGGTGTCTTTAGTTGAGAAGAAAGTTTGAGTATGGACTCACCGATGTAGTTCATGACACAATCTTGAGAGGGAATTGAATCAATATCGTTAAGAGTCGGGCCTTTTGGGAGATGAGTTCATATAATTCGTTTTTTCCTTCATCTCTTTCTGTAACTGTGATGTGGGCTGTCTCGCTTAGTCGACAGAGCTAGTAGAATTTGTGGAAATGGAAAAATCTCGGGGCAAGATGAAGCTTGGTACTACAGCGGCACTTTTTTCTTTAATCGCATATCCTTACCCTTCATGGAACCAATTTTTACCACGAGGTGTCACCTTTCCACCATGTTACAAGCTGTTGTGGGAAAAAAGAAGGAGAAGGAACACTTTCTGTTTTTATCTTTTTTACAGACCCTATTTGTGAAATTTACACCTTTAGTGGACCTCTTGACAATCATGATGAGAAAGTACCCCTTTATAGAATGCTGAGTAATGTCACGTTCGGAAATCAATCAATCTATCAATCAACTTTATTTAACGAGGGTAACACGGGACAGTACTTCAACTGAGTAACTAGTGGCCCTTAATAAAGAATATCACTCACCCTTACGTCGAACCATTGTTTTTCTTTCTTTTAGTTCAACCTGCTTTGAATATGCCCGCTGCGTTTATGTGAAAATCACATCAATCCGTAAAGCAATATTTTGTTTCGCTGCGAATGAAGTTTGTGCGCGGTACAAAATGTAAAAACACTGTATGTGACTAATTTCATCAGCAAAATCATGTTTTTCTTTACGCTCTTGACTCTTTTGTTTTAATCTCTTTACGCAATTATTATTCGCTGACGCCGCCCACAGAATTAGTGTCCCTAATTTTAAACAGAAACAACAATTGTCCACTGCGTAATTCTTGAAGTGTCACTCTTGCAGTGTCATTAATGCAGTGTTACTCTTGTTTCCCACAATCATATAAATAGCAATGACACTGACCCCGATGACGACATCAGACCTAAGGAACAATAGAAGATTCGTCTCCCACAACAAATCGTGTAAACTAACTCTACAGACTCGCCTTGTCATTGGACCATTTGACTTCACGGCAATTTACATAAATTGCGATTTCGCAACGAGTCTTCTTTAAAAGGGATTGCTGTTGACATTTCACTTAGTTGCTCCATGCAGTGCACACAAATACATTTCTGGTCATCGCAGGAATAAGAGGTAAGTCAAAGCTATCAACGTACGGCCAGAGGTCGTGATTCATTTTCGTTTACTGCCAATGAACTGCATCACAACTACTATGAAGTGAAATTCAATGTTCGTGATGCTGACTTTTTATGTAAACAAAGGAGCAATACAGATTTAGCTGAGGTTCTCTTATTTTACTCCAGACTCACTAAAACGCTGCAACATTCAAAAGAAAGAGGACTTGAACGATGGACATCCTTCAACAAGTTCTTCCACTGGAGGGACTCGCGCATCCTGCCAGCATCACCTCTATTTTAATACTTGTAGTTTTGTTCCTTTACTGGTATGGAACGCGTGGCTTCGCAAACCTCAAGAAGCTCAATGTTCCCGGTCCTAAACCTATTCCGTTTATCGGGAACTTTCTCGAAGCGAGGAAGTACGATGGGATTCATTTAATGCATCTCGACTACATGAAAAAGTACGGCAAAGTGTTCGCCATCTGTTTAGGTGAAAAACCTGCACTGGTCGTTGCAGATCCAGAGTTACTCAAACAGATAATGATCAAGGACTTTCCAAACTTTCGCAATCGCTTTCAATTTATAAGGCCGAGTCCTTCGTTCAACAAAAACGTTTTGAATGCAAGAGATGACACATGGAAGCGAATCCGTAGCACCCTGACACCCACATTCAGCGCTGGGAAGATGAAACTGATGGTGCCGTTAATCGAGACTTCGTGTGATACGCTGATGGAAAAACTTCATAAAATTGCTGATACAGGTGGGAGACGAAGTATTGCAGAAGTTTTATTCAAATTATCCTAAATCATGAGCTGGTTAACTTGGATAAAATTCAGAATTATTCGAAAATAGGCCGAAAATATTAGGAAAACGACAAACGGTCAGAGATTACGATATTCAGTGTTGAAAAACAACTATGAGTGTCAAGCCTGACGTCACGAAAGCTGGTCACGTCATCGATATTTACTGCAAAACGTTTGCTAACTGCAGAAAATATATTTGATTATCATGACCCGCCGGCCCCGCTCGCGCAATTCCATAGGAAACCATGGCGAATGCTGACGTGTGCAGGGCCGGACGGTGAGCCGTCTGGAAAAAGCCGTCCGGCCCTGCTGCACTTGTAAGGCGACATCACGGTTCTTTCTTGTTGCACAAGCAGCCAACAAAAGGAGAAAATAAGTCACGTTTTTTCAAGAGCATTAGTCACTCCATGTAAAAAGTTCAATACTCATCCTGCATTGCGAGCATTACAGCGATAAGTGCGCTCTGACTGATAAAGGATTGCGTCACATCTCGCTACGGCTCGCCCTGCGCGAGATGTCTATAGCCAAAGACAGAAGGCACTACTAACTCTCTCATTGCAAGGGCACCACAATTTTCGGATTGAACTGGTCGCAGTTGGCCTGGCTTCCCGTTAGACAGTTTGATCCTGTTAAAAACTTTTTTTTTCGCACATTTTTTCGTTCCATTGTCCTGAGAATTGCGATTTTCTCTAGATTATGTTTCGCCTGCAAGCCATACTTACTTTCCGGATGAGCGGGCGTTGAGAAATCAGCCTCCTACACTCGATACTCTCGCGCCAGAAAATACGCGTGGAAAGCACTCTTACTTACATTTCAATTTTTTTCCATTAACTTTCTCAACAGGTGAGATTGTAAAGATGCTTGACTGGTTTAGTAAGCTAACGCTCGAAGTCATTTTGTCGACTGCATTCGGCGTGGACGCAAAGGTTCAACTGGGTGAGAACACCGAAATGCTGGAGAAAGCCAAAGCAATTTTCAAAGTTCCAAACATTTTTCGACAGATGGCTCGCCTTCCGTTTGGCAATTATTTACTTAGGCTGATGATCCGGCTTTCCGGAACTGAGTCGACTTATTTTCAAGGCGTTGTCAGAGAGATCATCAAATCCCGTCGTCAGCAGGGGCCCAGTGCACGAAAAGACCTGCTTCAACTCATGATGAATGCAAATGATGAAACCACGGTGGAAGGGGTCAGCAGGCTTTCTGATGACGAGATTGAGGCACAGTCTATTATCTTCCTATTGGCTGGCTATGAAACGTCGAGCAACACGTTGGCATTTACTCTGTATTACCTGGCTGTAAACCCGGATGTGCAAGACACTCTGAGGAAAGAGATCAGCGAAGCCCTTGAGTCCAACGCTAAGAAACCTTTGTACGAGGTCGCCCAGAACATCGAGTATCTTGATTGCGTCATCAAAGAGTCGCAACGATTACATCCGCCAGCCGCCCAAGTCAACAGAGAATGTTCCGAAGATTATGACCTCAATGGCATCCACATTCCTGCTGGAACAGAGGTAATCATTCCATTATACGCTCTACATCACGATCCCGATGCCTGGGAGGAGCCAGAAAAGTTTGATCCGGAGAGGTTCCGTGGACCCTCAAAAGATGCCCGCCATGCCTTCCAGTTCATACCTTTTGGTGCAGGGCCGAGGAACTGCATCGGAATGAGGTTTGCTCTTTTAGAAATCAAGGTCGCCCTTGTCAGGATTCTGATGAAATACAAGTTTGTTCAATCTCCCGAGACACAAGTTCCTTTAGTGGTTCATTGTGGTGGCACTCTGTCTGCAAAAAATGGTGTGCGTGTTAGGGTGGAGTCCGTAATCTGAAGGTGAACTGGATTTGATTGAAGAAAGTCTTGAACACCCATTATAAGTTCTTTT